>NW_006798991.1:119390-147959 GCF_000442215.2 Lipotes vexillifer | reverse complement strand
GAAAGAGTGCTCCAAGCATCAAAAATAACCAAGGGAAGGACCTAGAGATGGGAATGAGCTCAGTCTACCTCAGAGGGAGAGCAGAGGGCAGTGTGGCTGGAATCTAGTGAGTGACAGAAAGTGAGACTGGGAACTAGTTAAGGGCCAGATCCTGTAGAGCTTGAAGATCATGGTAAGAGCTTGGTCTGAATTTAATTCTATTTATAATTGGATCAATTAAATGCTTTTGAGGAGGGAAGTGACTTGACTAATTAACGCTGTATAGAGATCCTCTGGCTACCTTCTAGAAAAGGGTCTCTAGGAAAACAAGAGTGGAGGCAGGGAGACCAGACTGAGGTTGTTTCAGAAGTTCATGTCAAAGATGTTTGTGGTGTGGGCTAAGATGGAGGCAGAAGGAATGGTGAGAAGCAGTTAGATGTAGACTCTGCAGGTAGAGCTGGGCAGACATGGCAGGGAGATTATGCATTGTGCAGGAGAGAGAAGAAGCAAGGATGGGACCCAGATTTTGGTTTTAACAACTAAGTGAATAAGGAAGTACATTACACAGAGCTCTCAGCATTTCATTCATGGTGTGTTGTCATATTTGCCTTTGCCACCTAACCGTTTTCCACAGCAGCAGTACCATTTTACACTTCCACAAACAATGTGTGAGGGTTCCAATTCTCTGCATCCTTGCATTTGTTATTTCCTGTTTTGTTGTTTTATTATAGCCATCTTATTGCATTTGAAGTGGTTTTGATTTGTGTTTCTCTAATGATTTCTTTTAACATTTTTATTGGAGTATAATTGCTTTACAATGTTGTGTTAGTTTCTGCTGTATAACAAAGTGAATCAGCTATATACATATATCCCAATATCCCCTCAATCTTGCATCTCCCTCCCACCCTCCCTATCCCACCCCTCTAGGTGGTCACAAAGCACTAAGCTGATCTCCCTGTGGTATGTGGCTGCTTCCCACTAGTTATCTATTTTACATTTGGGAGTGTATATATGTAAATGCCACTCTCTCACTTCGTCCCAGCTTACCCTTCCCCCTCCTGATGTCCTCAAGTCCATTCTCTATGTCTGTGTCTTGATTCCTGTCCTGCCCCTAGGTTCTTCAAACCATTTTTACTTTTAGACTCCATATAAATGTGTTAGCATACCGTATTTGTTTTTCTCTTTCTGACTTACTTCACTCTGTATGACACACTCTAGGTCCATCCACCTCACTACAAATAACTCAATTTTGTTTCTTTTTATGGCTGAGTAATATTCCATTGTATATATGTGCCACATCTTCTTTATCCATTCATCTGTCGATGGACACTTAGGTTGCATCCATGTCCTGGCTATTGTAAACAGAGCTGCAATGAACACTCTGGTACATGACTCTTTTTGAATTATGGTTTTCTCAGGGTTTATGCCCAGTAGTAGGATTGCTGGGTCATATGGTAGTTCTATTTTCAGTTTCTTAAGAAACCTCCATACTGTTCTCCATAGTTGCTGTATCAATTTACTTTCCCACCAGCAATGCAAGAAGGTACCCTTATCTCCACACCCTCTCCAGCATTTATTGTTTATAGATTTTTTGATGATGGTCATTCTGACTGGTGTGAGGTGATACATCATTGTAGTTTTGATTTGCATTTCTCCAGTGATTAGTGATGTTGAGCATCCTTTCATGTGTTTGTTGGCAATCTGTATATCTTCTTTGGAGAAATGTCTAAGTTTTCTGCATTTTTGGATTGGGTTGCTTGTTCTTTTGATATTGAGCTGCATGAGCTGCTTGGAGATTTTGGAGATTAATCCTTTGTCAGTTGCTTCATTTGCACATATTTTCTCCCATTCTGAGAGTTGTCTTTTCATCTTGTTTATGGTTTCCTTTGCTGTGCAAAAGATTTTAAGTTTCCTTAGGTCCCATTTGTTTATTTTTGTTTTTATTTCCATTTCTCTAGGAGGTGGGTCTAAAAGGATCTTGCTGTGGATTATGTCATAGAGTGTTTCACCTATGTTTTCTTCTAAGAGTTTGATAGTGTCTGGCCTTACATTTAGGTCTTTAATCCATTTTGAGTTTATTTTTGTGTATGGTGTTAGGGAGTGTTCTAATTTCATTCTTTTACATGTAGCTGTCCAGTTTCCCCAGCACTACTTATTGAAGAGGCTGTTTTTCCTCTGTTGTATATTCAGGCCTCCTTTATCAAAAATCAGGTGATCATAGGTGCGTGGGTTTACCTCTGGGCTTTCTATCCTGTTCCATTGATCTATATTTCTGTTTTTGTGCCAGTATCATACTGTCTTGATTACTGTAGCTTTGTAGTATAGTCTGAAGTCTGGGAGCCTGATTCCTCAAACTCTGTTTTTCTTTCTCAAGATTGTTTTGGCTATTCAGGGTCTTTTGTGTTTCCATACAAATTGTGGAATTTTTGTTCTAGTTCTGTGAAAAATGCCATTGGTAGTTTGATAAGGATTGCATTGAATCTGTAGATTGCTTTGGGTAGTATAGTCATTTTCACAGTGTTGATTCTTCCAATCCAAGAATATGGTATATCTCTCCATCTGTTTGTATCATCTTTAATTTCTTTCATCAGTGTCTTATAATTTTCTGCATACAGGTCTTTTGTCTCCCTAGGTAGGTTTATTCCTAGTTATTTTATTCTTTTTCTTGCAGTGGTAAATGAGAATGTTTCCTTAATTTCTCTTTCAGATTTTTCATCATTAGTGTATAGGAATGCAAGAGATTTCTGTGCATTCATTCTGTATCCTGCTACTTTACCAAATTCATTAATTAGCTCTAGTAGTTTTCTGGTGGCATCATTAGGATTCACTATGTATAGTATCAGTTCATCTGTAAACAGTGACAGCTTTACATCTTCTTTTCTGATTTGGATTCCTTTTATTTTTTTCTTTTCTGATTGCTGTGGCTAAAACTTCCAAAACTATGTTGAATAATAGTGATGAGAGTGGGCAACCTTGTCTTCTTTCTGATCTTACTGGAAATGGTTTCAGTTTTTCACCATTGAGAATGATGTTGGCTGTGGGTTTGCAATATATGGGCTTTATTATGTTGAAGTAAGTTCCCTCCATGCCTAGTTTCTGGAGGGTTTTTATCCTAAATGGTGTTGGATTTTGTTGAAAGCTTTTTCTGAATCTATTGAGATGATCACATTGTTTTTTTCCTTCACTTTGTTAATATGGTTTATCACATTGATTGATTTTCATATATTGAAGAATCCTTGCATTCCTGGGATAAATCCCACTTGATCCTGGTGTATGATCCTGTTAATGTGCTGTTGGATTCTGTTTGCTAGTACTTTGTTGAAGATTTTTACATCTATGTTCATCAGTGATATTGGCCTGTAGTTTTCTTTCTTTGTGTTATCTTTGTCTGGTTTTGGTATCAGGGTTATAGTGGCCTCATAGAATGAGTTTGGGAGTGTTCCTCCCTCTGCTATATTTTGGAAGAGTTTGAGAAGGATAGTTGTGATCTCTTCTTTAAATGTTTGATAGAATTCACCTGTGAAGCCATCTGGTCCTGGGCTTTTGTTTGTTGGAAGATTTTTAATCACAGTCTCAATTTCAGTGCTTCTGATTCATCTGCTTATATTTTCTATTTCTTCCTGGTTCAGTCTCAGAAGGTTGTGCTTTTCTAAGAATTTGCCCATTTCTTCCAGGTTGTCCAATTTATTGGCATAGAGTTGCTTGTAGTAATCTCTCATGATCCTTTGTATATCTGCAGTGTCAGTTGTTACTTCTCCTTTTTCATTTCTAATTCTATTGATTTGAGTCTTCTCCCTTTTTTTCTTGATGAGTCTGGCTAATGGTTTATCATTTTTTTTTATCTTCTCAAAGAACCAGCTTTTAGTTTTATTGATCTTTGCTATTGTTTCTTTCATGTCTTTTTCATTTATTTCTGATCTGATCTTTATGATTTCTTTCCTTCTGCTAACTTTGGGGGGGTTTTCGCTCTTCTTTCTCTAATTGCTTTACATGTAAAGTTAGATTTTTTATTTGTGATGTTTCTTGTTTCTTTAGGTAGGATTGTATTGCTGTAAACTTCCGTCTTAGAACTGATTTTGCTGCATCCCGTAGGTTTTGGGTTGTTATGCTTTCGTTGTCATTTGTTTCTAGGTATTTTTTGATTTCCTCTTTGATTTCTTCAGTGATCTCTTGGTTATTTAGTAGTGTATTGTTTAGCCTCCATGTGTTTGTATTATTTACAGATTTTTTTCCTGTAATTGATATCTAGTCTCATTGTGGTTGGAAAAGACTTGATATGATTTCAATTTTCTTAAATTTACCAAGGCTTGATTTGTGACCCAAGATATGATCTATCCTGGAGAATGTTCCATGAGCACTTGAGAAGAAAGTGTATTCTGTTGTTTTTAGATAGAATATCCTATGAATATCAATTAAGTCCATCTTGTTTAATGTGTCATTTAAAGCTTGTGTTTCTTTATTTATTTTCATTTTGGATGCTCTGTCCATTGGTGAAAGTGGGGTGTTAAAGTCCCCTACTATGATTGTGTTACTGTTGAATTCCCTTTTTATGGCTGTTAGCATTTGCCTTATGTATTGAGGTGCTCCTATGTTGGGTGCATAAATATTTACAATTGTTATATCTTCTTCTTGGATTGATCCCTTGATCATTATGTAGTGTCTTTCTTTGTCTATTGTAATAGTCTTTATTTTATTTTTATTTATTTATTTTTTTTGCAGTACACGGGCCTCTCACTGTTGTGGCCTCTCCCATTGCAGAGCACAGGCTCCGGACGCACAGGCTCAGCAGCCATGGCTCATGGGCCCAGCCACTCCATGGAATGTGGGATCTTCCCAGACCGGGGCACGAACCCGTGTCCACTGCATCGGCAGGCGGACTCTCAACCACTGTGCCACCAGGGAAGCCCAATAGTCTTCATTTTAAACCCTATTTTGTCTGATATGAGAATTGCTACTCCAGCTTTCCTCTGATTTCCATTTACGTGGAATATCTTTTTCCATCCCCTCACTTTCAGTCTGTATGTGTCCCTAGGTCTGAACTGGTTCTCTTGTAGACAGCATATATACGGGTCTTGTTTTGTATCCATTCAGCCAGTCTATGTCTTTTGGTTGGAGCATTTTATCCATTTACATTTAAGGCAATTAATGATATGTACGTTCCTGTGACCATTTTCTTAATTGTTTTGGGTTTGTTATTGTAGGTCTTTATCTTCTCTTGTGTTTCCTGCCTAGAGAAGTTCCTTTAGCATTTGTTGTAAAGCTGGTTTGGTGGTGCTGAATTCTCTTAGCTTTTGCTTGTCTGTAAAGGTTTTAATTTCTCCACTGAATCTGAATGAGATCCTTGCTGGGTAGAGTAATCTTGCTTGTAGGTTTTCCCCTTTCATCACTTTAAATATGTCCTGCCACTCCCTTCTGGCTTTCAGAGTTTCTGCTGAAAGATCAGCTGTTAACCTTATGGGGATTCCCTCATATGTTATTTGTTGTTTTTCCCTTGCTGCTTTTAATATTATTTTCTTTGTGTTTTATTTTTCATAGTTTGATTAATATGTGTCTTGGCGTGTTTCTCCTTGGATTTATCCTGAATGGGATTCTCTGTGTTTCCTGGACTTGATTAACTATTTCCTTTCCCCTATTAGGGAAGTTTTCAACTATAATCTCTTCAAATATTTTCTCAGTCCCTTTCTTTTTCTCTTCTTCTTCTGGGACCCCTGTAATTCAAATGTTGGTGCGTTTAGTGTTGTCCCAGAGGTCTCTGAGACTACCCTCAATTCTTTTCACTCTTTTTTCTTTATTCTGCTCTGTGGTAGTTAGTTCCACTATTTTATCTTCCAGGTGTCTTATCCTCATTTATTCTGCCTCAGTTATTCTGCTATTGATTCCTTCTAGAGAATTTTTAATTTCATTTATTGTGTTGTTCACCATTGTTTGTTTGCTCTTTAGTTCTTCTAGGTCCTTGTTAAAAGTTTCTTGTATTTTCTCCGTTCTATTTCCAAGATTTTGGATCATCTTTACCATCATTACTCTGAATTCTTTTTTAGGTAGACTGCCTATTTCCTCTTCATTTGTTTGGTCTGGTGGGTTTTTACTTTGCTCCTTCATCTGCTGTGCATTTCTCTGTCTTCTCATTTTGTTTAACTTATCGTCTTTGGGGTCTCCTTTTCACAGGCTACAGGTTCGTACTTTCCATTGTTTTTGGTGTCTGCCCCCAGTGGGTAAGGTTGGTTCAGTGGGTTGTGTAGGTTTCCTGGGGGAGCGGACTGGTGCCTGTGTTCTGGTGGATGAGGCTGGATTTTGTCTTTCTGGTGGGCAGGACCATTTCTGATAGAAATTGCATTAAATCTATGGCTCAATTACAGGAGTTTTGCCATTTTAACAGTACTGAAGTCTTCCTCTCCATGAACGTTGATTCTTTTCATTCATTTAAATCTTCTCCCATTTCTTTCAACAATGTTTTATACTTTTCAGAGTATAAGTCTTTCATTTCTATTGTTAATTTTATTCCTAAATTTATTCTTTTTTATGCTACTTTAAATGAAATTAGTTTAATTTTTGGATTGTCCATTGCAAGTATATAGAAATATAACTGATTTATGTATATCAATCTTGTATCCTGAAACCTTGCTGAACTCATTTATTAGTTTAAATAGTTTTTTAGTGGTTATTTACAATTTCTATATAGAAGATTATGCCATCTGTGAATATAGTTTTATTTCTTCTCTTCCAGCCTACGTGCCTTTTATTTCTTTTTCTTGCCTAGATGCCCTGCCTAGGATGTTGAATAGAAATGGCAAGAGTGGACATCCTTGTCTTGTCCTTGATCTTATAGGGAAAACACACATTTAAAATTTTTTTCAAAGCCTTTCTCTAACTCCACTCTCCTGAGGCTTTTACTTTTATGTAATCCTAAATTGTTTTAGAACCATATGACTTTTTAAAAATCACATCCTGAGCAATATCTGTGAGGTACCCTAACACCTCACGTTGGAATTTCATGTCTGTTATATATGGCCACCTACAGCAAGCCTTCAATGTAACATCATCATACACCCTGTTACAGAATTAGTCACCATAAATTTGGCCAGATACAGGCCATTCTAGAAAAGAGGAAACAGATAAATCTTTATTTCTTCCCATGGACTGTGTGCACTTAAAGCAGCGACATGTTGGTGAGAGATGTCATCTTTTTTCTCAGTCTTGGGTGAAATACCTGTGTTGCATACCATTTTCCCTCCTGTGGATCAAACGCATCATGGTTGCTTACGTTAAAGGAATGTTTATATTCAGCTAACACATAGAAACACGTGGGGGTATGTACCGGTAGTTATTAGGCAATGTAAGTAACTGTTTCTACTGGGAAACCCAGAAAATGTCTGTTTGTATGAATGGCATGTTTTAGTGTGCCTTCCTCATCACTGCTCCAGATAGGCTCCTGTACTTATACCCAAATTAAGCACCTTGGCTACTTCCCCTTTTTGGGTTTTGGAGAACATTACATCAGATGAGTTGATGTGGACATCTGCTAACCAGGTGAAGCTGGGTTTCAGTCCAGTTTTCCAGATAACACTGTCCCAATTGCCACAGGTTTTGGTAGCTTGTTCTTTGAAAGGACTGGGAATGCTTCTGAGCAGAACCAGAGTGTGTGGTTGGTGGAGGATCACAAAAAGAAGTTTCATTTTCATTTTCTTAGTGACAAATATTTACAAAGAATGGGAATTTGGTCAAGTACAAAAAGTGTGCCTTGTGAATGCTGTGGATAAAATGTATTCCTATTAGGGAGAGCAGCAATATCAAACTACCTGAGTCCCAAACCCCAGGAGTGTGCAGTGTTTTTATTTTTAGGATACAGCGTAGGTATAGAGCAAATGGTGGATGGTTTCATACCACGTGCTTAGACCTAGCAAGATATTGGAATTGTTCAGACCTCTTACTCAGAGACTTTTGAGAGTAAGAACGAGTAAGGAGGATAAAATTGCACCGCTTTTATGTCAAGAGACGAGAAGTGTAACAAATGCCTAGGATCAACTAATTGGGACAAAGAAAACAACTTGAAAAAATATACTAAGCCAGACTATTCCTTCGAACTGTTGTAAAGCTTTCTTATATCCACTGGGTATCAGGACTCAGTGACATTTATGTGTGCTTTTTTCTTTCTCTACAAAACTTAGTGTAAAACAGAGCACTAGGAGAGCCTGGGACTGAACTCCTTATTGAGGGGGAGAGGGACCAGCACACAAGCTGTGACTGAGGGGCAGTCACCAGCCCAAGGAAGAAGATGGCATGGAGATTCCTAGGAGGCCACCCCCTGCCACCATGCACACCCTGTGGGCATCTCTTTTGTCCATGTAATGTTTGTAACAAGGAACACATCTGAATTTTAAATTTGGGTTTATTTTTCTTCCGCTCTGCATTAGTTGCCTTATAAATGATTGTTAAATAAACCGAAAACAAGCACAAGAAGATAAAATTTTATTCTAAGACTTTATGAAAGAGCCTTTCCATAATTTGCAACTCTCATTCCTCCATGTCCTAGGTGTATGGGCCAGTGGAAAATCTGAGATTTCTGTACTTTAAGGACAGCCCATTTTGGGGTAGAACTGTAAGTCAGGGGAATGTCCATGAGGGCAAACAGTGAACAGCTAAGCACTGGCATCTAATTTGTCACTCGGTTTGCTCAGAAGCGGGTGCACATCTACCTTTAGCCCAGTCCTGCACCTCTGCTTGGCCAAAGATGAGGTAGAAAAACAGGCCTGCTATGTTCACAGCAGCTGAAAGCAAGAAGACATTCCTCAACCGAACTTTGAGTCCTGGAGGCAGGAAACTACGAGTTATTAACAGTCTCCTAGTTCTTGTCCCTCCTGGTTCAGAAAGGCTTTGGCACCATATTCTACCGCCCTCATCCCCAACTCTGCCCCACATTATATGTTCCTGGTTGTTCTTAGAATATGCAGGTATATTTCCGGTGCCCTGGCCTTTCCCTCTGCTGGAATACTCCTCCCCTCAAGTAGTCATTTCTCTTGCCCATGTACTTGCTTCCCATAAATATTACTTTTTCAATGAGACTTCCTTGGCCGCCCTACTTAAAACTGAAATCCCACCCCTCTTATGTGCCCTATTCTCCTCTCCGGCCCTACTCTTTTCTTAGCGCTTACCACCAATCACTATATCATGTTTTCGTTTAGTTCGTTAGTTTTCTATCGGTTTCTTTCCTACCGACTTCACAAGGGCAGGGACTTCTGTTTGTTTTATTCACTTAAACAGTGCATGGCACATTCTCATGTTCATTGCATATATGTCGAATGAATGAAGAGATAAATGAGTGAGTGAGTAATAAGGGAAACGAGCAGTTTGAGAATTTCCATTTTAAACAATGTTAGTCAGTGGCTGGAAGAGAACTGAAGCTTCAAAAAAAAAAAAGGACTTGGCGTCAAAAAGAATATACACTTTCTTTGTTGTTCTCCCTTCATTTTCCTGGCTTTACTGGTGGAGACCACAGGAAACTTAAAGAATGATAGTCGTATGAATGTCATATGCATGTTTCTTCACATAAAGTCTGTATCAGTCCAATTCTTATGAAATTGTCATCAGATGAATTCGTTTATTCTGACAACTTTAAATGCATCTCCCAGGATGGAAGCCTGTATGAATGTAAAAACACTATGTAAGCAATACTGGGCAGGGCAATTTCTGTACTAACCACTGATGAGCATACCTGTAATGTACAGGTTGCTCCTTCGCTCTGTCATTCACTCATCCACTCAGCATCTCGTTCATTTGTTCTATAAATATTTGTTGGGTTCCTACATAGGGTGACCAACTCTTTCCAGATTGCCTGGAACTTTCAAGGTTTTAGTGTTGCAAGTCCCACATCCCAGGAAACCCCTCAGCCCCAGCCAATCAGAATGGTTGGCCATTCTATACTTCACAAGAAAGGTCATGATTATTGCTAGAAAATGTGATGATTAGCATGAGAAACTCATTCTAAGAACTCATAAAGCATAAACTCATACAATAGAGCATTCTCCTTCACTCCGTACCCTGAACATGTGGTAATTTTTCTGCATGAGCTGAGCCTAGGGTCAGAATGAGAGGCTGGATGATCTTTTGAGGTGATCTTGTGAATATCATAATCATCAGAACATTTGACCTTACCTGACTGATGAAAAGTCCGGCAACTGTGGGAGAGATGGCTTCCGCTATGTAAGAAAAGATCTGTGATAGTCCCCTGAGTAAGGCACTGTACCTGCAAGAGAGAAAGTGTGAGAAAACAATATTCCTCTGTAAGCAAAGGGTTAATCTCAGCTGATCTGTTGCAACTCTATGATTATCTCTGGGGATTGCTGGAGTTGTGCTGTCCCTTAGTCAAACCTGAATGAAATGTACTGACTAGTGATGAGTATAATCCAGTGCTAGGATCTGGGATTTCCAAGGGGTAACCTGCACTAACTTGTCAACATTCATTATACAAAATGTACAGATTGATGGTTGGCAGCTGGTTTATATGTTCTCTTGTCTTCTGCTATGGAGCCTGATCTTTCAGCCTTGCTTTTAGGTATAAAAGACCTCCCATTGGATGAGACATTGGCTTCCCTGAGACCAAGGTATCTCCCATGTAATTTGGTGGTTCATTACCTGAAGATGAAGTTGTCCTATTGACTGTGAACGGTCCATGGATGGTCCCTGGGAGCTATATTTGGAAGTCTCAGTCATCTGATATTTACCTATATCAGAGGTGAATGTTTCTGCTGCTATCCTGTATCCTCTACCTTTATTAAAGCCTTACATGAGCACGCCCTCTGAAGTTTACGAGTCCTTTCAGTGATCCAGCCCTGTGTAACTGCTGCATTCCCTAACAGAAAGAAATTGGTGTGAGTCTCCCACAGTTGAACTGTGAGTGTGGCCACTGACTTCTCCTGTTTTCATCTGGAAAAACTAAGTTCACAGAGTTTGGCTAGCTTTGGGTCCCTTCCAGGAATTATTTGGATGTTCGGCTGGTGCTGAAATTTCCTGTGACCCATTGCATGTGTCACATTTTACCCATGTATCAGAGCAGGTTTAGGGATGATCACAGGTCCCTACTGAGGAGCAATATCCATGAAGTTGACAAGGGCTCCTGATTGGCTGAAGCTTTTGGTGGCAGAAGACAGTATCAAGAAGGCTATCGTGGCGCTGAAGCTGGATCTGACCCAGAAAAGGGACACGAAGAACGCAGATGGGAGGAGAGCCCCTGGGGCAGGAGAACAAACACAGTGAATAGGAAGCTTCCCTGAGCATCCCACATCCACCCAACCCCTGATGTCTACCTTGGTTCTTACCTGTGGCAGTGAAGAGTTTCCTGATGGTATTGAGTCTGAGGATTTTTCTGGAGAGGAGAAAATCTGCCAGTAGACCTCCAGGGACAATGCAGATACAGGCAGAAACAAATGGCAGGGCTGACAGCATCCCACTCTGAGAACCAGAGCTGAGGTGAGGTGCATGCCTCGCTACACCCACCATGACACAGATTGATCCCTGGGTGGATGGTCTACATCTATAACTTTTCTTTTATATACACATCACCTTTAATATGAATTTCTGGAATGAGCCAATATAATTTTAGTGCCTGAGGAAAAATATGCATACAGTTCAATTTAAAAAAAAAAATGGACCAATGCTGTCTTCATATATAAAGATCATGTAGAAATAGATATTAAAAATAACAAAAGCCAGTAGAAAAATAGTCAAAGGATATGAATGGACCATTTACAGAAAAAGAAAAATAAGTGATTTCTAAGCATATTAAAAGGTATCCACCCTCATAATAGTAAAACTACTGTGAGATACCATTTTATCAAACTGCCAAAAGTGCAACAGTTTTTTGACATGATCTGTGGTGATGCCAGGGGGAATCAGGTACTTCCAAATATTATCAATGCCCAATGGAGGGCAACTTGACAATAAATATAAAAGTTTATAGAGGCGATAGATCAAGATAGTGGAGTAAGAGGACGTGGAGCTCACCTCACCCCATGAAACATCAAAAATACATCTATGTGTGGAGCAATTCTCACTGAAAACAAACTGGAGACTGGCAGAAAGACTCTTATACAACCAAGTCTGTAAGAAAGTTTTGCATGTAATTGGGTAGGAAGGGAGAGAAGTGATCAGATCGGGACCTACGCCCCTGGGAGGGTACACAGAAGAGGAGGGGAAATTACACAGGCTGAGATCCTCCCTGGGGAGTGAGTGGTGAGAACCACTGAGCACTATGCCCTAGGGTCTGGCACGAGGAGGACAAGTCTCCTTAGCTGATTCGAAAAACTGGGATTGATAGCAGGACTATAAAAAACCAAGACTCCGCTCATGAAGAGCATGCACACACTGGCTTACTCCCAAAAAAAAGGCAGAGGAAGCAGATTGAAACTGATAGGGACTCTGGCTGGTTTCCCACCACTGCCTAACACACACCCCAGCCTGAGCAGAGCACCTGCTCCAGCCCCTCTTGCTCCCAGTGCAGCTTCACACTGGAGAGAGGGCTGCCATGGCTGAGAGGAGTATGCCGTTGTGAGGGAAAGAGGTAGCTCAGACTTAGCACAGCATCTGGACATTGCTGGTGCCTATGAAGGCAGAAGATCAGGAGCTGTCCAGGACTCCGACTAGTGCCGGCACTACCACGGTCTGCACTCCAACCCATACCAAGCACCCACTCCAGCTCCTCTTGCTCCAGCACTGTTCCCCTCTGGGTGAGTGTGCCTGTGCTGGGAGGGGGGAGAGCACACACTTAGAGGGAATGGAGCCAGATCAGACCAACCCTCAGGTCCTCTGACCCAGCAACGTGGAACCCACCCCCACCCTGATAGTGTGGTGTTGGCCACCAAACCGAGGAGAAGCCCAGGCTCACAACTGGCTCTTGCTCTAGCCCTTCTACCTCCAGCCCTACCTCCTACCCTGGTGATAGCTGCCAGCACACCATGGGGGAAGAGTGACTTATGCTCAACGTCAGATGTAGCTGTGCCACCAAAGACAATGGGCACATGTGAACTGCACAGGGATGCTTCCATACAAGGACACCCCTTCAATTCCAGGATAGCTAAGTGTTTCACCTAATTTCATAGAGACAGAGAAAGTTAAGCAAAATGAAAATATAGAGAAATTTAATTCAAATGAAAGAACAAGAGAAAACTCCTGAAAAAAACAAGTAATGAAACAAATAATGTACCAGATAAGAGTTCAAAGTATTAGTAATAAGAATGCTAACTAAATTAAAGAGTAGATGAACACAGTGATAATTTTAATAAAGAAATAGAAAACATATAAAAGAGCCAGCCAGAACCAAAGAATACAATAACTGAAATGAAAAACACAATAAAAGGAATTAACAGCTGACTAGGTGATACAAAAGAATGCATATGTGATCTGGAAGATAGAATAATGGAAATTGCCCAATCAGAGCTGCAAAAAGAAAAACAGAAGAGTTTAAGAGATCATTAGGATAACATTAAGCAAACCATGATTTGCACTATAGGAGTCCCAGAAGGAGAAGAGAGAGAGAGAGACAGGTCAAAAATGTATTTGATAAAATTATGGCTGAAAACTTCCCAAAGCTGCAGAAAGAAACAGATATCCAGATACAGGAAGCTCAGAGGGTCCCAAACAAAATGAACCTTAACAGACCTACACCAAGACATATCATAATTAAAATGGAAAAATTAAAGATAAAAAGAGAATTCTAAAGGCAGCAAGAGAAAAACAGTCATATACAAGGGAACCCCCATAAGACTATCAGCTGATTTTTCTGCAGAAACTTTGCAGGCCAGAGGTAGTGGCATGATATATTTAAAGTGCCGAAAAGGAAAAACCTGCAACTAGGATACTCTACCCAGCAAGATGATCATTTAGAATTGAAGGAGAGATAAAGAACTTCTCAGACAAGCAAAAACTAAAAGAGTTAATCAATACCAAACTTACCCAAAATGTAATGTTAAAGGGTCATCTCTAAGTGGAAAAGAAAAGGCTACAACAGGAAGTAAGAATCTATAGGAAAGCAAAAATCCCACTAGTAAAAGAAAATAGACAGTAAAGACTGGATCAACCACTTAAATAGGCTAGCATGAAGATTAAAAGACAAAAAATTGTAAAATCAACTATAAATACAATTAACAGTGAAGGGATACACATGAAGATGTAAAATATGACATCAAAACAAAAAACATGGAGAGGGGGAGTAAAAAATGTAGATCTTTTAGAATGTGTTTGAACTTAAATGACTACCAGTTTAAAACAAGTAGATATAAGTAAATATACATGAACCTCATAGTAACCACAAATTAGAAACCTACAATAGATACCAAAAAAATGAGTGAAAGGAATACAAGGATACCCCTTAAAAAATCATCAAACCACAAGGGAATAAACTAAAAGAAAAAGGAACAGAAAAGAACTATAAAAACAATCAGAAAACAAGAAACAAAATGACAATAAGTACATACCTACCAATAATCACTTAAAATGTCAATGGACTAAATGCTCTAATCAAAAGACATAAGGTGGCTAATTGAATTAAAAAACAAGACCCATCTGTATGCTGCCCACAAAGACTCACTTCAGAGCTAAAAACACATACAGATTGAAAGTGAGGGGATGGAAAAAGACATTTCATGCAAATGGAAATGACAAAAAATGGGGGTAGCAATACTCATATCAGACAAAATAGACTTTAAAACAAAGTTTATAACAAAAGACAAAGAAGGGCATTATATAATGATAAAGGAATCAATACAAGAAGATATAACACTTTCTAACATATATGGACCTAATATAGGAGCACCTAAATATATAAAGTAAATATTAACAGACATAAAGGGAGAAATTGACAATGATACAATAATAGTAGGAGACTTTAATACCTCACTTACATCAATGGACAGGTAATTCAGACAGAAAATCAATAAGGAAACAGTGGTCTTAAATGACACAACAGACCAGTTGGACTTACAGGACATTCCATCCAAAACCAGCAGAATACACATTCTTTTCAAGTGCACATGGAATGTTCTCCAGAATGGATCACATGCCAGGTTACAAAAGAAGTTTCAACAAACTTAAGAGTATAGCAATTATATCTGGCATTTGTTCCAACCACAATGGTATGAAACTAGAAATCAATTACAGGAAGAAAAATGGGAAAAACATAAACATGTGGAGACTAAAGAACATGCTACTTAAAAAAAAAAAAGGGTCAATGAAGACATCAAAGAGGACATAAGAAATACCTTGAGACAAATGAAAATGGAAACACAGTACTCCAAAATCTATGGGATGCAGCAAAAGCAGATAGTTTATGGCAGTATAGGCCTTCCTCAAGAAACAAGAAAAATCTCAAAATCTGGTATTTGAAAGAGAACGAAAAAAGCCCAAAGTCAGCAGAAGCAAGGAAATAATAAAAATCAGAGAGGAAATAAATAAAACATAGACCAAAAATAAATAAATAGCTATAGAAAAGATCAGTGAAACCAAGACTTGGTTTTCTGAAATGGTAAAAAAACTTGATAAACCTTTAGCCAAGATCATCAAGAAGAAGAGAGGATCCAAATAAACAAAATAAGAAATGAAAGAGGAAAAATACCACCCAATACCACAGAGATACAAAAAAATCATAAGAGAATACTATGAACAGTTATATGTCAACAATTTGGACAACCTAGAAGAAATAGATAATTTCTAGAAACATACATGACTGAACCAAAAATAGACAATCTGAACAGACCAATCACTGGTAGTGAAATTGAATTCATAATTTAAAAAATAACTCCCAGTAACAAAAGTCCCAGACCAAATGGCTTCACAGGGGAGTTCTACCAAGCATTAAAGAAGAGCTCATACCTATCTTTCTCAAACTATTCCAAAAACTGGAAGAGGGCGGAATACTCCCAAATTCATTCTATAAGACCACCAGTACCCTATACCAAAATCAGACAAAGACACTAAAAAAAAAATTATAGGCCAATATCTCTGATGAATATAGAAGCAAATATCCTCAAAAAAATATTAGCAAACCAAATTCAACAATATATAAAAAGGATCATACCCCATGATAAAGTGATTTATTCCAGGAAGGCAAGGATGGTTCAATGTTCACAAATCAATCAATGTGAGACATCATATTAACAAAAGGAAGGATGAAAATCACATAATCATCTCAATAGATGCAGAAAAAAGAATGTGGCAAAACTTAATATCCATTCATGATAAAAACTTCCATCAAAATTGGAACATAACATAATAAAGGCTGAGAAAACAGGGCAGATTGGAGACAGGAATGAGAGTAAGATTTTTCAGTCTTTTACCTTTTTATATATTTTTTTTAAATGTTGATCCCTGTTTTTATCAATTCAACTCCTAAATTAAATTGCCATTAAAGAAAATGCAAGGAAAGGAGGCCATTCTTTGTTGTATGTAACCCAAACAATGAAAAGGATTTCACTGTCAACTTGTCCGAGATGTTTATTTTACATATGAGTAAACATATGTTGAATAAGACTTCTAGGAGGAGAAAATAAAGAGAATTGAGGACAGGCAATACTTCTAAAAATAATGAATAGGGCTCCTTCAGAATAGATGAAATATAAGATTCAAGAATTACAAAGAGTGTCAAGACAAAGAAATGAAATGGAATTTACACCTAGACATATCATAAGGCTGCAGTATATGTATACTGCTTTTTGTATACTGCAGGATACAAAAAGCACAGGCCTTATTTATAATAGATGCCATTAAAGGTTATTGACAAAAGGGGAGAAATCCATTTCTGTATGATATCAGACAGGGGAGAGGTGTTTTTTAAACTTCATCAAAATAATTTTAAAAAGACAAAATATAGGAAAATGGATAAAGAGCAGGTAACTATCAGAAGAATAGATAAATACAGATGAAGAATGAACAGTGGGAAATGCAGTCTGCCTTACTATAAAGGAAGGCCGTGGATATCAAAAGAACAATATCATACTATCTCTTACCCATCAACCTTCATAAATATTTAAAAGACTTTTATCACCAAGTTTAGGCAGAAGTGTGAGTAATAAGCTGTTATTTATGGTGGTCAAACTGCATTCCTTCTACCTGATATCGCTGTTTCATGGTGTCTGCACAGCCACACAGAGTATGTCCCAAGACACTCCTTGTAGCAGCAATATTTGTAAAAGTAAAAAATCAGGAACAACTAATGATCATTAATATTTAAATAGTTAAGTAAAGTACATGTAAATTTTAGAGTACAGCAGTCAAAAAGAATTAATTGGATCTCTATTAAAAAGCATATAAAGATTTAACAGACAGGTGGAAAAAGTACATTATAGAATAGTAAGTATAATAAGTAAAACATACATATACATAATATTCCATTATGTAATTTATGTGTTATAAATGAATAGAAAATTTACAGTGCTGAGAGAGTGACAGCTCTCATCTACATTGTCCTGACCTCTGGTTTTAAAATTAAGATGCATGAATCTGGTAACACTTGTCATCTGTATATAAGGGAATGCAGAGGACCACTCCCTTGGGGAGGGATGGCCACGGGGGGGATTTAATTCTGTCTATGGTGTTTAAATGTGTTACAGCAATAATGTATTTGTGAATTATTACTGTGATTAAAAAACATTTACAATTGCAACAACAGAAAGCTGTCACGAAAACTGGGGTCACAATGTGTGGAATCTTTCATCCTGACACCTTCAGAAATTGTGTGCACCTGTGCATGTGTGCAGTAACATGTCTAAGTGTAAATGGATGTTCAAATAGCACTCTTCTGACTCCAATTTGATTGAACATATCCTATTCTGAGAGGAAAACAATACATGTTGCCTTCATTCCAAAACGATGGGAAAGACTGGAGGAGGCTGCTGAGCCCACTTCAAGGGCACAAACTGACTGAGATGAAGAAGCTGAGAGGGTTTCTCTAGAGGTTGGTACGCTCCGTCTCTTATTCATCCTGCCTCCATGAAAGAGGGGAAGTGGGTGCCGCCCCTCACCTCAAGTCAAACGATAGCTGTTGCAAAGGGGTCACCCAAAGACTGACTTATGTCCCCTGGAGGTTGTGTGTGTGCATGCTGGTGTGAATGTGTGAGAGAGAGAAGGGGACTGATGAGTGACACAGGCCTTAGAATCTAAGGCCATGGGGCTGTGACTCTTGGCCTGTGGCTGCAGAGCAGAGAAGGGCCCACAGCACACTGAGAGGTCATGAGACTTCCCACAGCAGCAGGTGCAAAGACGCCTGGACAGAGACCTGCAGGTTCCTTCTGAACCAGATACGGATGATTCAGGAGAGGTCCGGTTTACAGCCTTTTAAAATCCTGTGCAAGAGAACTGTCTTGAGGGGCCACATACCCCAAAAAATGTGGGGTGGACTGCAGGATGCCCAGCAGGTGAGGGAGGAACAGTAAGAGCTGAGCAGTGGACACTCATCACCTGTGACATGGGGGAGACTGATGGGTGTCCCCAGTGGGGAACTCTCCAAAAGATCAGCACTGAACATCCACCCAAGCCCAGAGAGCCCCAATGCCAGATCACAAGAGTCCCAGTCAAAACCCACGCTTCCTGCCTCTTATCCATATCTCCCTAACTGCCAGCCCTAGAAGGATCAGATGCCTCAGCTAGCAAGAGGGGCAAGGGGAGGAGCTGACGGAGAAGGGAATAAGAAGCCAAACCAAATCATCCACCACACCCCTCCCCAATCAGACCCAAGCTGGAGATGGGGAGAAGCTCTACTTTTAGATAAAATTTGGAGTTTTATGCTTTTCATCAGACTGCAGCTATTAATTATAACATGAGATTATTTGGAGGCTGAAAATAACCAATGGACTTTTCACTCTCTGAAAGTGATCAGAAAAGTTATGGGGCTCAGCAGATATAAAGGGAAGTGAGGGCAGGGCAGGAGTTGCTGGTAAAATAAAATTTCTAATTTCTCTCTATGGAGTACTACTTTTATTAACGTAAGAGCAAGTATATATCTGATTCTTTGATGATTTGTTTTTAAGTATAAGTGCAAACATTGCATAATGTCTGTGCATGTCACAACTATAGTTGGTACTGGTTAACTAACAGAACAGTTGCCTAATTACGTCATTCAAAAGCACAGATGTTGGAGACCAAGAAGCCCTCCAGTCCACAGTGAAATTCAGAAACAAACTGAAAGTTGAATTGAAATCCAAATCATTGTTCATTGGCAAAATAGAGTGGCTCTGCTAACTGAGAAGAAACCTGTCACAAGAAGGGATGGAATATCCTGCTGTATAAGTAATTTGCTTATCATGTCTGTCTACACCTTAGGGCAATTAGTTTAATTGACAGGGTTATTAGCAGTCACAGAACTGAAGACATAGCTTTCAGAGTAACATTTTCCCCCAAGGGTTACACCTATAAGGACTCTTCTAGTGTACTAGTGCCTAAGAGTTCACTGACCACTTGTTCCTTCATTGGTTCAGTAAATATTTGTTGAGCCAATAAGTGGAATGTTCTGCTACCTTAGCCCTTTCTCTTGCATTTGTGACTGAAGGACTCTGTTCTCATTAAATTTCCTCTCTCTATACTTATTATTACAGAAGCACTTGCTAGTTTTTCTGGCAACCAGCAATAATGCCAGCATGCTGTCCACACCAGCATCCCTTACCCTATCCCAGCTTTGTCCCAACTTCTACTGCCTTGTTAACTCCAGCAAAGTCTCCAGGAGGGGCACAAAATGAAAAGAAAGAGGAATGACGTTTGCTATGAAGAAAATGAGAGTAGCGGTGACAGTGACTTAGTAACTAGCATCTGGAGAAGAGGGCAACTACTTTGCCAAATCTAACTACTTTACCTGGTTGTGTGAGAAAGTTACATGTGAGCTGAAATGGAAATGATGAGAAAGAGGCAGCTCTGAGCCAGAGCATTCCAGGCAAAGGAACCAGCAAGTTTGTCCAACGTAGCCAGTGCAGAGTGAGGAGGTTAATGGTGGGAGATGAGATCAAAGTGGTGGTCAGGGCCACACCATGAAGGGTCCTATGGGGTGGATAAGGGGACTGGATTTCTCTTGGCTGCTGTGGGGTGCATGGTCTACAAGGCCCAAGACTAGGACCCAAGAAACTGGAGAAGAGACTGTCGTAGTCACCTATTCAAGGGTTGATGGTGTCTGGGCTAGGCTGTCATGGTGCAAAAGACAAGACTGGGAATCTGTTTTGGAGCTAGACCCAAGAAGAATTTCTGATAAGGTGGATAGTGGGATGAGAAAAGAGGCGGGGGGCGATTTTTGGAGATTTCTAGATTTATGGCTTGAGCAAATGAGTGAATGGTAGTGTGCTCAATGGAGGTGGGGAAATGAGCGAGAGGGGAGCAGGTTTCCAGAAGAAAAACAAGAGTTTCATTTTGGACATGTTGGCTTTGAGATGCCTGTTAGACCCAGAAGGGAAGATTGCCAAGTAGGCATGTGTCTATGAGTTGGTAGCTTGGGACAGAGGGCCCAGGTAGAAATATAAATTTGAAAGTCATCAGCCTTATTTATTTAGAGACCAGGTAAATGAGGAAGAACCAGCAAAGAAATTGGGCCATTCATTCTTATATCAATTTCCTGGCAGTTTCTCTGGCCAAGATTGTTTCTGTGTCTATGACCTTTGCATTAAGTATACCCTGCTCTTCCGCCATTGATTAGTTCACTGTAGAATGAGACTTTTCTCTAGGGTACCATGCAGAGTTATTAATAACTCAAATGTTATCTCTCTCTGGTCTCAGCACTGAGCATTTCTTCCATATAAGAACAGTTCATGGCTCTTATTCATAGCCCCAGAATAAAAGTTCTCTGCCCCAAACTCTTCACTCACTACCTTCTTCCCAAAGCCATGTGGGATTTCATTTTGTTTTACTCTTCCCCCTACATAAATTAATTGGAAAGGTCTAGTCTGTTTTGATTATTTGATGTTTTAGCCCCGATGAAAATCTCCCTTTGCCAGAATATACACTTAGTGTCTCACCATAGATGTGATCAATGTCTTCTTTTTTAATTAATGTGTCCCACAAAAGCAAGCCCAGTTTAGGAATCTTAAGCTGGCCATCTAGCCTAATGCCAATAAATGGGTGATATTAACCCTAAAAAGCATAATTTAAAATTGTTGGTTTATCTCCAGGTCTCTGTAGCCATCCTTTTGGATAATTTGGCTCCCAGAGTTTTGTTCCCTGGAGTTCTGGGGCTCTGGTTTCTCTTAGAAAAAGGTGACATCTTCTCTCACTTTTCAGAATTATCTCAGGAAAGAAGAGGTCTCTTCCCCACTCCAACAATCTCTACCCCAAAACAGCAAATTAAGCTCCTCTCTATGGGAAAACCCATTCCATCATCTCAAAAGCAGAATATTAAAGAGCAAAAGATTGAAGGCTAACCTGAGGGAGGTGCAGTGCAGGATCCTCATTCCATTCAAATAAATTTCTCTAAACGTCTCCAAATTTCCTAGTCTTCAGGAGGTAAATGATTACCCCAAACCTTTAGCATCTATGCTACCAAAGGGGAGAATTTTATTGGCTTAATGGTTTAATTTTTAACTTCACTTTCATTGTCTCACTGACAGGTAGATGGAGCTCATTGAATCTTCCTCATGCTTCAAACCCAGATGAGGCCAATGCCATCTTCCCTGATCTCCCATTTGGAATTGATGTCCCCTTCTTGTAGGAACCTGACAGCTCATTTTCCTTGTTTAAGCACTGCTACCTTATGGGGTCTCTCAGCGTTATTATATTCTTCATGAGGATGGGGTATGTCTTGTCCCTTTTTGGTCCTCTCCCCGTTATCCTCCTGTTTAATAGAACTGGGCTCTCCACAGAGTGGAGACTTAATATATTTTGGTTAACTTGAATGATTTTTTTTTTTTTCGGTACGCGGGCCTCTCACTGCTGTGGCCTCTCCCGTTGCGGAGCACAGGCTCCAGACACGCAGGCGTAGCGGCCATGGCTCACGGGCCCAGCCGCTCCGCGGCATGTGGGATCCTCCCGGACCAGGGCACAAACCCGTGTCCCCTGCATCGGCAGGTGGACTCTCAACCACTGCGCCACCAGGGAAGCCCAACTTGAAATGATTTTTGTGGTTTTCTGATTATACCTATTTGCACAAAGATCATTGAGTTTTCTGTGAAAATTGACACCCTGTGATCTTGCTCCCTTTTGTAGCAAAATATTTCATGAGACTCAGGCATGCTTGTCTGTTTCTTCGCCTCCAATTCTCTCTCTCTCTTTAAATTGAACTATAGTTGACTTACAATATTATATTAGTTTCAGGTGTACAACATAGTAATTCGATATTTTTCTAGATGATACTCCATATATAGTTATATTCTCTCTTGAGTTCACCAACAACAAGACAGCCCTTGGCAAAGGCATCACTGACCTCCATACTTGCAAATCCAGTGGTCACTTCTCAGGCCTTATCTGTCCATACTTAACAGCTTTCATCACTCACTCCTTCCTGCCTCCCTTGATTGCCACATGCCATTCAGGTCCGATTTTTCTCATGCCTTATTTGTTGCTCTTTCTGAATCCTTTTTGCTGAATCACCATCTTTTCCTTAACCTCTAGTGTTGGTGTACCCAGAGCTCTGTTCTTGAACTGCTTCCCTATCTAAACTCACGGCCAAGGTGATCCCATGCAGTCTCCTTTCCTTACATGCCCTCCCTCTGAGATCCAAACTTTCTTCAGCTGCCTTCACCTGTTGTAGAGGTTGGATTTCCACCAAGTGACACAAAACTACAGCAGCTCCTCTGCCATCCAGTGAGCTACACATGTGCCCTCTCCCAGAAGGTCTGGATCTCAGTCCTTGGTGCTCCCCTTTGGCCCTATGGGTAGTAACTGCCCCTTATCTCTGCTAGTCCTCTACTATTTAGAGTTACTTTAACTGCTTATTAGCCAGTCCCAAGTCCCGAGTCCTTACTCCAATTCCCTGAATTCATTCTTTATATTCAAGTTTCCCTCTTCAGATAACTGTTGGTTTCTCTCTCCTGATTGGATCTAGTGGTATAACCGTTGACTTATTTTATGTGTATTTACTGACTATTAAACCATTGGGATCATAGTATGTCCTTGTGCGCTGTTTATTCAGTGTTCTCACAGAGTTGACTTCTAATGTTTAACATAGGAAATAGGTCACTCTGAACAATTTTGAGCATGTTGTTTTCATTAGGTTTCATCATACTGTTATATTTTCTACATAAATAGAAATGAAGTGTATTTTTGCACAATTTTTCTGGGGTTCAATTTTCTCTCTATATTTCCCAGAATTTCTTTCCCTCTTTTTGGGAAAAAGAAACCTGCAGCTAACACACATACACACATGCGCGCACGCGCGTGCGCGTGCACACATGCACATGCAGACACACGCAGAGGGATGGTGTATGTGCTTAATTCAAGGAACAATTGACTCTCATAAGTTTGATTATTCTGAGCTATCAAATTACATCATTACTTCTAATCTTACGTTAATCCTCTTAGAAAGCTTTAGACTTTTCTTCACAACATCACTGCACATTTTTTTGTTTGTTTGTTTGTTTGTTGGTGGTACGCAGACCTCTCACTGTTGTGACCTCTCCCGTTGCGGAGCACAGGCTCCGGACGCGCAGGCTCAGCGGCCATGGCTCACGGTCCCAGCCGCTCCGCGGCATGTGGGATCTTCCAGGACCAGGGCACGAACCCGTGTCCCCTGCATCGGCAGGCGGACTCAACCACTGCGCCACCAGGGAAGCCCCTCACTGCACATTTTTGTTGTTTGTCCCAAATCTCTGTACCTTTTGATCATATGTGATAATTAGTAGGTGTATGGATTACATTATTTTACCTCATAGCCTCATAGTTAAAAAGGAGCTTTTTTTTTTTTTTTACAGTAGAGTAATGTATTTGGATTTCTATTTTCATGTCTTTCTTTAGATGTTTCTCTATACTCAATGCAATAAATCAACTCCTTGGAAAATTCCTTGACTAATATTCCTGAATATATCACAAAGTATCATCAAATAATGATGGTGGTACAAAGATTTCTTGTTACATTTCTGACTCTCTGGGGAACGGTACTGATTTTCACCATCAAGCATGATATTGGGCTTTAGGTTGAGATATACTTGGTTCATATGTTAAGAATCCTATTAGTCTTGTTTTACTAAGCACTTTTTTTAATGTAAAATAAGTATTAATTATGCCCTTTTAGCAAATTTTGAATTTAACAGACTTTTGGGGGGGGGTTGTTTTTAGCACTGTCAGGGAGGAGGAAATTTCCCCCTACCCCTCTCAAGTTCTTTTGGCTGGTCTAATAATTAAATTGACACAAGAGAGATTAACAGGAGAGAAAAACACCAATTTAATTCGTACTCATTGGGGTTCTCATAGAAATGGGAACCCCAAATGCTCAAAGCAGGCTGTTTATATATCACTTTTAGACAAAGAAACAATTATTTGTGAAGATTTAACAAAACAGAGGGACTTGTGCTTGGGGTAGCTGACTAACGAAGAGTAACAAAATTTGTCTATACAGCTTTCTTAGCCTTGAATTCCCTAACTCTGGTGGTATAGTCTACCCTCCTAGTACAGGGAGGGTATCTTTACATGAAAGATTTATTTTCCACTTTCAGGGGGAAAGTAGAGGATCAGAGTGGATTTTTTAATCCTTTTTTTTTCCCCACTGGCTGCTTCTCAAGTAACTTTAATTCAAAATAATCCATATGCTGTTTTCCATAGTGTTTGTACCAATTTACATTGCCGCCAGCAATACACTAAGGTTCCCTTTTCGCCACATCATTTGTAATTTGTGGTCTTTCTGATGACAGCCATTCTGACAGGTGTGAGGTGATATCTCATTGCTGTTTTGATTTGCATTTCCCTGATGGTTAGTTATGTTGAGCATCTTTTCATGTAAAAAAGAAACAGACTCACAGATATAGAGAACAAACTAGTGGTTACCAGTGGGGAGAGGGAAAGTGGGGGAGAAGCTTTAGGGGATTAAGAGGTACAAACTAATATGTATAATATAAATAAGCTACAAGGATATTTGTACAGCACAGAGAATATAGCCAATATTCTCTAACAACTTTAAATGGAGTATAATGTATAAAAATACTGGATCACTATCTTGTATACCTGAAACTAATATTGTAAATCAACTATACCTCAATTAAAAAAAATAATCAATATGCCATTGAGGCATATTTTGGGGCAGCCTGCCCTGGGCCCCAACAGCACAAATATTACATTTAATTTGCAAACAAAAACTAAAACCAGCTATAAAAATTTTTCAGAAGGGCTTCCCTGGTGGTGCAGTGGTTGAGCGTCAGTCTGCCGATGCAGGGGACACGGGTTCGTGCCCCGGTCCGGGAAGATCCCACATGCCGCGGAGCGGCTGGGCCCGTGAGCCATGACCGCTGAGCCTGCGCGTCCGGAGCCTGTGCTCCGCAACGGGAGAGGCCACAACAGTGAGAGACCCGCGTACCGCAAAAAAAAAAAATTTCAGAAAATTGGGCAAATTTGAAAATAGACTAGGTATTAGGGAATTATTGTTAATTTTCCTAAATATGAGAATGATACTGAGAATATCCTCTCTTAGGAGAGGCATACTGAAATTGAAGTTGCCATAATGTGTCAATGTGGGTGTTCATCATACTATTCTTTCAAATTTATATTTGAAAAATATAACAATAAATAGTTGAGAAAATTAATAAAATAACATAAAAAGTGAATGACAGGGTTGGGAAGGAGATATTATTGAAAATAACATATTCAGGCTATATGTAATTTTTATGGTCTACTCCTATTTAAAATTTCTGAGTAAGTTTTGTATGTTATATATACACAATTTTGTTTCCTGGAAAAAAAATAGACTAACTGCTATCAAGTCAATATTAAAATGACTGTTGTTAAAAAATATAGTACCCCTTTACTGAATAATGGGCTTCAGGAACTTGTATTGGAAGACAACGAAGTAAAGAATTGAATTTTTTTTTTTTTTTTTTTTTTGCGGTACGCGGGCCTCTCACTGCTGTGGCCTCTTCCGCTGCGGAGCACAGGCTCCGGACGCGCAGGCTCAGCGGCCATGGCTCACGGTCCCAGCCGCTCCGTGGCATGTGGGATCCTCCCGGACCGGGGCACAAACCCGTGTTCCCTGCATTGGCAGGCGGACCCTCAACCACTGCACCACCAGAGAAGCCCAAGAAATGATTTTTTTTATGTACAACTTAAGACGATAAAATGACTTGTAAAGGTAAGAAGGGTATTCTGAGGAACTATAACACTGGTGTGAAAAAAGTGAGCAAATACTTTTAGGAACAATTTGTTAAAGCAAAGCAAACACAAAATCTATAAATACGTTTGTATAAAATATTAGTTCTAAGAGAAGAATTGAGAAGTCTTTGTGCCTGCTGGGGTTTTTTGAGGAGGGATAATAATATACCAATCTCACCCCCACTTCACAGCTCTCTCATCACTTCCCTCTCAAATGAGGTTATGTCAGAGACATCAGTAAATTATGTTTATTTTAAGTAAAAAGGATATCAAGTTTTTAATAAAATGGGTGCTTTCAAAAAAGCAAAACAGACAATTTCATTATCAGTTATGTGTCATGTGTTCTATAAATCTGACTTTACTCTCACTTTAGTTTTAGAACCTAGTGTGATAAACCATGATCATGCTGCAGTTACCTGTGATTTCACTACAGCTCTTAGTGAAGGGCTTTGCTGTAGAGCTTTGCTTTTTCCATAGTTAGGCTTCTTTTCAAATCATGGATCTTTTATATTTGCCCTCTCAGTGGAATAAGAAGATTTTATGTACATAAATTTAAAACCATTTAAATATAAATTATCTCTCAAACTTGAAAATTGATGACCAATATATCAAAATTACAAGACCAAGTTGTTACATTCTAATATTTACCCAAAGCAAAATGTTTGTATAATTCACTTGTCTGCTGTCTCAAGAGCCATAAGCCAGAGCAAAATTAATTTTTATGGAGAAGAAAAATGAATAAAATGGGGATGAGGACCAGCTCTGGGTTCTCAGTACTGTTGGTGAATTGGAAAAAAGGTGTTTAACACAATTTTTGGAATCTTTTTGGCTTGGTATTGTGAATCCCATATTATAGATGCTCTAATATTAATATATGCTAAGTTTCTTGGAAGAATATTCCTAACTAGATGTATGAAGAATTTACACAGCCTTGGAGGTGTGGTGTTATCTGCCGACATCCTGTGGGCATACACTCCCATCAGACAGTTGAGCTGAAAGCTGAAAGTTTACATGCCTCCTTCTGCCTCTTCTAATCCCATCTGCGTTTAAGCCTAGCTCCTTACATCATTGAAATATAAGCCCTAAAATAAGATTTACCCACTCATCCACTATGATCTATGTATTTATTCTCCTTTCTGAAGAACTATGCTGCTGTCACAATGCATAATCAATTGTACTTTACTCCAGTACCCTAGCATAGCTCCATGAATGCCCTAACCAAGACTCAAATGGTAATATTGCTGCCAGATCCTGCTGGGCCCAGCTGCTCTGTCTACCCACAGGAGGTGCTAAGATAGATCCACTTCCATACCTGCATCCCCTCTGAAGCCACAGGCATCAAGGGTTCCTCTGTTGGTGATATTCTTGGTGAATAGCTTTGGGAGGCCCCCGTCATTCAAATCAAAGATTCTTTTTAGGTTACTGTGAATTTGTAAAAGAAAAGTTGTGATAAAGTATCTCTGTTTATTGGCAGTCTGTTGCTGGGAATCAATCAATTGCTCCCTTGATTCTCTTTCCTACTTTGTGACAAAAAAAAAATGCGTTATCTATTATAACCTAATCTCCACAGTGACATATTCTAACTTCTGCTGTATTGTATTTTCTGGGTCCCATAGACTAACCCTCGTACAACGTGGGAAGGGGGCTGCTCAAGGGTGCCAATACCAGGAGGTAGGGGTAATGGAGTGCCATCTTAGAAACTGGCTACCACACTAGGTCTGCAATGAAGTCATCCAAAAGTATGAAATTGGCTTAGAGTTGACCATGGTTAAATTCCGTGCCTACTATCTTTGTCTAATATTTCACAATAAGACATATGGTGGTGATAGGGATTTTTGGGGGCAGGTTCCTGACTCTAATGACAGTAAAACTATTATTTCACTACTGGACATATGATGCTGGGTTTTCTTTGGGGATGTATCCAATTCAACAACTTCTAGAATTTATGCCATTATCTTCAGTTTACCAAAAGTTTTTAACTGTACAGTAACTATAGAGAGTATTTTCAAATGCATTTTTAGTAACCACTGTTATGAATATAATGCTTTATCAGTATTGACTTGCTAATTTGCTGAATCACCTTTATGGATGTGCCAGTACTGAATCATCCTTGGATTCTGGGGAGGAACTCTATGAAGCAGTCATCAAGGACTCCAGCTGCAGATAAGCTAATTAAAGATCATCAGAAACCAAAGTATTTTCAGAGCAATTAAGTTTCCATAATAATAGCTGTAATTAACTGTGTTTTTCTTGTTTATATGCTCGTGGCTCTGAGTCACATAGTTCATTGGATAATACATGATATATATATATATATTTTTTTTTTTTTTTTTTTTTTTTTTTTTT
>NW_006798991.1:115716-119378 GCF_000442215.2 Lipotes vexillifer | reverse complement strand
TTTTTTTTTGCGGTACACGGGCCTCTCACTGTTGTGGCCTCTCCCGTTGCGGAGCACAGGCCCCAGACGCGCAGGCTCTGCGACCATGGCTCACGGGCCCAGCCGTTCCGCGGCATGTGGGATCTTCCCGGACCGGGGCACGAACCCCTGTCCCCTGCATCGGCAGGCAGACTCTCAACCACTGCGCCACCAGGGAAGCCCCATGATATATTTTTTGTTGTTGAGTTTATTATTTGCAGATGTGGTAAACATTCAAGCTCACCAGGTAGATGACATTTAATTCTACTTATTATTAAGGTTGCAAAATCTTCTCATGAGTGATCCTCTCTGTTGTTAAGTCAAACGTGCGAATTTATTTCCAAGCGTGTCTTCTAATACTTCTGAAACGGTCTCGTGCAATAGGACCGTTTTTAGAAAGCCTCTGAGGATTTGTTTATTGGATGGAGTATAGGAAAGGCAATTTTTCAAATAGAGGAGGAGCTCTAGAGAGACAAACTAATGCCTCCATAGTGCCCATTTGTTTTGGCCTTTAGTACTTTCCCAGATATTCTGGAAAGAGGCCAGAGCATCTGTTTTTGTTATTTTGATGACTGTTATTCTATAAATCTGAGATAGAAGGATCAGGAGCCTGAGAACAAGCCTCCAACTTTGGAATGGGAATAATAAGCACCCATTTTCTTTAGTATAAGAAAAAGGAGTTTTTCCCATGATCTGGCCTCCCTCCCCTCAGGAAACATGCCAGGGTTTGAGGCTACAGGACAAGTGAGTGTTAAAAGTATTCCTTTGCCTCTCATTGCCCTCTCTACATTTGTTTCATTTCAGGGCCTCTCTCAAATGTCTGGAGTGAGGGTTATAGACAGTGATGTGCTGGTAAATGTTAAACAACTGGCTCTAACAGAAAAACAAATACACAAAACACACACACACACACACACGCACACACACACGCATACACATACATGTTAATAAAACCCTTGATACCGCTCAAGGGTTAAGGTAAAAAAACTCTGTTAAATATTTTCATACAGTTTTAGAAATAGATTTTAGCTAAAACCTCCTTGATTTTCAGATTAAACCAATAATTTCAAAGGATTTGCTATTTCTTACAAAATCTACTTACTGTTTTTATAATTTTATTGCCCACAATAGTGTCATAAAATCAGACTGCAAATAACTGCTTGATTACTATCCATATCATCACAGAAGTCACTCATACCACTGACCAATGAATATAGTCCCGACATAAATGTTGATTCTTTTTTTTTTTTAATTTCACCAAGTAAGAAAAAACTATGTCAGAGCATTGCTCAGATGTCATTGACATGAGGGACTCCTTTGCTGAATCAGATAATAGTTTCTGAATACTAGAAAAATATTTCCTTAATATTTGGGGTTATTCACAGTGTAGCAGCTGCAGATACACCACACTTTTAAGTTTAATGCACATTTTCTCCAAGATGTTTTTAAATCTAGATAATCACCAAACTTAAATCTAGATAATCACCAAAACAATAAGTTAAGTCCTGCCTTTATAGCACTTGTTGATTTCCATGGCGTAAAAAAATCCTATCGGGCTGATTTCCAGCTACCAGCACTTCTCTGAAATCAGAACTGGGAAGAAAGCACAATAGCAAGCCATTAAATGGCATGTCTATCATTTAGACAGAATTAACGAAAATAACCTCAAGGGCATAGGTAATAGTAAACACTGGCAAAATTTAGAAGGTGATGTATATTTTTACCTGTTCTAAATTTATTTAATTGTAGTTTTATACGATTTAATTTTTAGTAATGGTCTTATTTAACACCAGCTTGCAAAATTCCCCCAAATTTAATGGTTGACCCTTGCAAGCAGGTTTGCTCTCACTGGAACCTAATCCATCACAACACTGGCTCCGTGAGTGACAATTTGTAGGGATTAGGGACAGAGTTCAATGCTTAAGAGAATCCCAAGTATCTGGCTGAAGCAAACGCATTAGATGTGTTTCTTCAAACCTCCCTACCTCCCCATTACAATCCATCCGCATCGGTGTCAACAGTCTCTCAATAACTCGCACATCTGACCATTTCACTCTCATACTCAGAAGCTTTGAACATCTACCCTTTTGATTAGCGGTTCCAATCTCTTTAGCATCCCACACAGAAGTTTGCGTCAACCATCCCCAAGCTGCCATCCAGTCAAGTCTTCCCACTGTGTGCCTGTGTTGTCTAGTCATACTGGACTCTTTATTTTTTTTATTTTTTATTTTTTTCCTTGCGTTATGCGGGCCTCTCACTGTTGTGGCCTCTCCCATTTGCGGAGCACAGGCTCTGGACGCGCAGGCTCAGTGGCCATGGCTCACGGGCCCAGCCGCTCCGCGGCATGTGGGATCCTCCCGAAACGGGGCACGAACCCGCGTCTCCTGCATCGGCAGGCGGACTCTCAAGCACTGCGCCACCAGGGAAGCCCTCACTGGACTCTTTATTACTCAAAGAGGCCATTCTCGCCACACCTCAGGGCCTTTGATGATACTCTTCTCTATCCCTCAGTCGGTCTTGCCCTTTCCTCTGCATGGCATTTAGTAACTCCCTCATCCAGGTCTGGCTCACATAACCTTCTCCTTGGAAAATTTCTTTACCTTCCTCTCCCGAATGAACCAGACTTTCAATCCAGTAGCTCTCGTACACTTTTGTACATATTATCTGCTATACAATAGGTTTTTTTCTTAAGCACTTATGATTTTTCTAAAATTACCTGGCTCATTTATTTGTTCATTTCCACATCCATAAGTTCTTTGAAACATTGTCTGGTTTGCCACCAATTCCCCGGGGCCAAGAGCAGTTATCATTGGCATGTGCATGCTCTGTAACCCTTGTTTAATGAGTGGGTGGAAGACATTTTTTTTTTTTTGGTACGCGGGCCTCTCACTGTTGCGGCCTCTCCCGTTGCGGAGCACAGGCTCCAGACGCGCAGGCTCAGCGGCCGTGGCTCACGGGGCCCAGCCGCTCAGCGGCATGTGGGATCTTCCCGGACCGGGGCACGAACCCGTATCCCCTGCATCGGCAGGCGGACTCTCAACCATGCGCCACCAGGGAAGACATTTTAAGTCCTTAAGTATACTGGCACTCCAAGGTTCAACCATCTAGCTTCACAAGGTATTTTTCCTTAATTAACTGCTTGCTTAGATTTTTATATTATTCTGTTTAGGACTTTTGCATCTACTCGAGTAATTGAGATTAGCTTTGAGTTTTCCTGTGCTACCTTTGTCTAATTCTGGTTTCAGAGTAATGTTAGCTCATAGAACCCCACAGAAGTTGCTTCATTTTTCTTTTAGTTTATAAAACCTGGGATTTAAATTTTTAATTTATTTTCTTCTTATTATTTTCTTTTTAATTTCTGACAGAAATAGAAGGCATCCCAATAAGAATATACCATCAGAGAACTGTGTTCAGAAGTCACTGGAAATAACCCATTCTTTGTGTATTCATGTTACCAATATGATATACAGTCACCTTCATTCATGTCAATCTGTTTTCAGAATTTGCTTATTTTCCTTTCGATGTAATTTTATTTCTTGAACCTGTCAAGTATGAACATGGTTCAAAGTTTCCATCCTTTACCCAAAAGTATCACTCAATATGCATTTTTTCTGCATTCTTTCTTCACCTCATAGTATATCATG
>NW_006798991.1:70399-115706 GCF_000442215.2 Lipotes vexillifer | reverse complement strand
TTCCCTACCGGCACATGAAGATGATTCTCATTCATTTTCATGGCTTCCCAGGTGCTCCAGTGTGAGTCTGTCCTGGAGGCTATTCAACCTTTCCCGTATGGATGGACATTAACATTATTTCCATTTTATAATATATCACAAATAATGCTGCCTGAGCAACTTCGTACATTTTTGTTAATTCATATATGTAGAATCATATTTTTCAGGTAGATTCTTAGAAGTGGAATTCCTGAGTCCAAGGTTAAGGCATATGTTACTTTGTTAGATATTACTAAACTTTCCCACCATATGTATTATATCATTTTACACTCCCACCAGCAATGTACATGTATGCCCATTTCTCCTTAGCATTGTCAGCTGGGTGGGTTGTAGGATTTTTGACTATCAGATAGGCAAGAATTGATATCCCAGTGTAGTTTTAACTTGCCCTTCATTTTGATTATAAATGAATATCTTTTTATGTATTTAAGGGTCATTTGCCTTTTTCTCCACTGTGAACTTTCTTTTCATCTTGTTAAATGAATGGGACTACACTGAATTTGACATCTTTAGGATGTTATATCATCCTGTCCACAAGTATAAGATGCTTTCTTGTTTATTTAAATCTCCTTTTGATTCTTTTAGGAATATTTAAAGTTTTTCTTATATAGGATTTACATTTCTTATTAAGTTTACTCCTAGATATTTCACATATTTTGCTTCTTTTGAAAATTTGGTCTTTTCCTTTTTTATAACTTCTAACTGGTTATAGTTTATAATTAATGCTATTGACTTTTGTCTTAGTTTCATATCCTGCCACTTTACTGAATTATCTTGCTTTTCATTGGTTCTCTTGGGTTATCTTCAAGAAAGTTCTGTTAGCCTGTTGCCTACTATAGAGTGTGCCCTTTACTAATCTGATTCTTGGGCTCCCATTTGCTGCCTTTCCAATGCTCCTTATGAGAGCACTTATACAACACTTTCTATGCGTGGGTCAATGTTTGAAGCACTTTACATACATTTATACTTTTAATACTCACAACAAATCTACAAAATACTGTCATTATCCTTATTTCACAGAGAGGTTAAGTAACTTGCTTGTATGGAATGGAGTCAGGATACCAGCCCTTGACCCTGGCTATAGGGTCTGTCCTCTTACCCTCCACCTATTATAAAATAAAATCGTTTCCCTTAAATTTTCCTTCTTTTAGTTCAACCACCTTGGAATTCTTAGATTGGAGGAGACAAAAGCAAGAGGAGTTTCTTTTCTTTCTTTTTTTCCTCGTTTTCTTTCTCTAATACCCACTGTTCTCCTTAAGAATGTCAGACATCCCTTCAGACTCTACTTGACTACTTTCCCCTACAACCATTTACTTTAAAGGTTTTGAGTGGGTTTAATGCCATCACGGTCCTCTCTCTCACTCTAATTTTCACTTCCCTTTCAATGAAAGATAAGCATTAAGAGCAAAGACATCAGTATTGTTGCAACAGAAAAAGAAAGGGCAGAATGCACTTACTTGTTCAATATGCTAGTAAATGTGGAATTCTTATTGAGTTAGTTTTGGCTTGGATTTGTCACACAATCTCTTGTTAGTGACTGAAGTCAAATTGAAATAGCATTTTAAAAAGAGAGACAGACAAAAGTGGAGGGTGGTGGTTTGTGCTAAGTAGTCTGAGACACCTCACATTATAAGAGCCTTTGGAACAAGCACACCTGCTGAGACTGGATATAAATGTATCTCTCCATTCCTCACCCCAAACTTCCAAACTCATTTTTTTTGTTCCCCTTCACTTCACCTTTCTTCTCAATCTTTCCCAAGAGGCCGGAGACACTTCCTCAGCCCCTCCAGTCTCATTCACACCCTCATAAAAGAAAGAAAAATTATGTTCAAACCGCTGAAAATCTCAGAAAGCTCTTTCACTGGCTCAGCTCAGGCCACTTCCCTACTTTTGGGCCAATCACTGTGGCCCAGGAGAGCAGTTCTATTGGCAATAAGCCTGTGTAATTATCCCAGCATTTTTCAAACTGCAGTGTCCTACCCTGCCTTGAAATCAATTTAGTGAGCACCGAGAGCATGGTTTTTAAGAAATGTATAAGGTTAGAACAGGATTAAAAATCTAATGACAATCTAAATTTCAAGAAAAACTAACTTTCACAGAGTAGTTACAAACAGAATTTACAAGGAAGGCGTCAAGGTAACATTTTTAACTGGACTGTTTTATTGAAAGATTGTATATTGTTCTTTGGAATCTAGCCACAGCTCTTTCTCAGAAATTATGTGCTTAGCCTTTGGTTTGTTGTTTGTTTCCGTTCCCCAGAAATGCATATTACTTAGTGGGCTTTGCTAACTGGAGACTTTACTGGCACTTGCCTCTGTGGTGGTGGCCCTTGATTTCCCTTAATAGCGTACTGGGCTTCCCTGGTGGCGCAGTGGTTGAGGGTACGCCTGCCGATGCAGGGAACAGGGGTTCGTGCCCCGGTCTGGGAAGATCCCACATGCCGCCGAGCGGCTAGGCTCGTGAGCCATGGCCGCTGAGCCTGCGCGTCCGGGGCCTGTGCTCCGCAACGGGAGAGGTCACAACAGTGAGAGGCCCGCGTACCACAAAAAAACAAATATCGGACTGAACGCCTGCCCTGGGCGATGGCTGTGCAGAGTCATGCCTGACTTGTAGCTGCCATGTTGTCTGCCAGGCCTTGCATCGACCATCGCTCCGAGCAGACTCGCTCCTTGCCAGCCAGGGAGAAGACACGATAAACTTTTGCCTACCTGCTCCCCACCTCCAAAAGAGAGAAAGCTGAAAAACAAGAGTTAACACACGATTGAGGGAAATACCTGCAGGCTATTTTAGCTGCTGACTAAGGTATAAGGTGTGGTTAGTGTTCTGATTGGCTGACGTCAGGGAGGCATTTATCCAATCAGAGAGTGGAATTGGCAGTCCTACTTTTACTTTTATTCTACTATAATCATCCTCCAATCAGACCTGGTTGTTTCAAAACTTCATTTGAATATACGGACTATGAATAAATCCCTCCCACAGCGTCCATGTAAATCATCAGTCTTTCTTAGAGAGCAAGTTGTGTTACAATGACTGATCTTCTGAAGGGTTTTTGTGAGTCTCTAAGAAAGGCGATTGAAAAGCGAGGACTGCAAATGTTGACATTACAACAGGAGTTGTGTTTGTTTGGCGAGTTCCTAAAGCAAGTTTGCTTCAAAATCCAACTGTGGTAGTGGGATCAAGTTTTCTGGGAAACACCGGAAGTTATAGAATTCGGTGCCTCTAGTACTGCCCAGAGAACTGCGAGGCTATTGGGCTGTTTTACTAGAACCCAAAGGGTTTATTCAGAGCCATTTCAAGTTCTTCCGTCAAAGGAGTGTTTCCTGTTTACTGACCATCTAGGACATCAGCAAGAAGTGAGTAATAATTTATAATTTATCTCTATAATTTCGTTATTTTGGAATGTTATATGAATGAGATCATACAGTATGTAACCTTTTAAGACTGACTTTATTTTCACACAGCATAATTCCCCAGAGATCCATCCAAGTTGTTGCATGTATCAGTAGCTTGTTCCTTTTTATTGTTGAATAATATTCCATGGTATGGATAAACAACAGCATATTTAACATTCACCTATTAAAGGACATATTAGTGTTTTTCCAAGCTTTGACCACTACAAAATAAACAAATCAAAAACAAATAAACAAAACCCTGGTATAAACATTCACCTGCAGGTTTTTGTGTAAATGTAAATTTTCATTTCTCTGGGATGGATGCTCAGTAGCGGGAGTGCTGGATCACACAGTAAGCATATGTTTAGTTTTTTAAGAAACTACCAAAATATTTTCCTCCACCTTCATGCCAGCATTTCATTTTTGTCACTATTTTTAATTTTAGTTGCCTAATAGGTATATATTAACATCTCATCATAGTCTTAATCTCATTTCTCTAATGGTTATTAATGTTAAACAGCTTTTCATGTGCTTTGCTTGCCATCTGTATGTCTTCTGTGAAATGTCTGTGTGACTTTTGCCCATTTTTTAATGGGATAATTTGGGTTTGGGTTTTTTGTTGTTGTTGTTGTTTTTAACTATTGAGCTTGGAAAGCTCTTTATATACTCTAAAAATAAGCCTTTTGTCATATATGTAGTTTGCATATATTTCTTTTATGTCTATAGTTTGTCTTTTTATCCTTTCCACAGGGACTTTCACGAAACAAAAGTTTTTACTTTTGATGAGATTTACCAACTTTTTCTTTTCTGGATCGTTTGGGTTTCATTTTTGCCTAGCTGTAGATCCCAAATATTTTTATATCTTTTTTTCTAAAAGGTTCATAGATTTATATTTTACATTTAAATCTACTGTCCATTTTGAGTTACTTTTTGTAAGTGGTTTGAGGCTTAAGTGGAGCTTCTTATTTTTGCCTATTGCTCCATCATCATTTGTTGAAAAAACTATTCTTCATTGTATTTCTCTTCATCATTGTCAAAAATCGGTTGGCCATACTTGTGTGGGACAATCTGTGGGTTCTCTGTTCTGGTCCACTGATACATTTATCTATCCCTTTCCTGTTACTATACAGCCTTGATTACTGTAATACATAATAAATCTTGAAATTGAGGAGAGTGATTCTTCCCACTTTATTCTTCTTTTTCAAAATTATTTTAGACATTGTAGTTCCTTTACCTGGCAGCTGTTAGTTTTAGGAGGTTTTTTGTTTCTTTTGTTTTGTTTTGTTTGTAGATTCCTTGTTTTCTTCTACACAGACCATCATGTCATCTTTGAACAGAAGGAATTTTGTTTCCTTCTTTCAGATCCATATGCCTTTAGTTTCTTTTTCTTGCCTGATTGTGCAATGGAGGACTTCAATGTGAAGTTGAATTTAATGGTGAGGATGGATATCTTTGCCTTGTTCTTGACCTTATGGGGAAGCATTGTGTCTCTTCATTAGTTATGGTGTTACCTGTAGTATATCTGTAGATGCCCTTCATTAGACACAGAAAGTTCTCTTCTACTAGTCTGTTGAGAGTTTTTAATTAGATAAGATTGATGAATTTTGTCAAATGTTTTTTCTGCATTCACTGATGTGATCATGTTGTTTTTCTTTATTCCATTAATATGGTGGGTTACACTGATCGATTTTGAATACTGAACCAGTCTTACATTCTTTGATCTACATTGCTGGACTTGATTTGCTAATATTGTATCAATGTTCGTAAGGAATATCGGTCTAGTTTTTGTTTGTACTGTTTTTGTCTGATTTTAGTATTAGGGTAATTTTGGACTCATAAAATGAGTTGGGAAGTATTTTATCTTCTTTTATATTCTGGAAGAGATTTTGTGAAATCAGTGTTATTTCTTCTTTAAAGATTCAGTAGAATTCTCCAGTGAAACCATCTGGATCTAGCGGTTTCATTTCCTGAAGGGTTTTAATTACTATGTCAGTTTCTTTAAGATATAAGAATATTTAATTTCTATAATTTATCTTAGATGAATTCTGCTAGTTTCTTTTCCCTTATTATCATTTTAATAGTCTGTTATTTTATCCCCTGTTTTGAGATTGGTAGTTTGTGTCTTCTCTCTTTTATTATCAGTCTTGATACAGCTTTTTCAATTGTATTGGGCTTTTTAAAAGACTTTTTGTTTCAATGATTTTTCTGTTGTTTTTCTGTTTTAATCTCATTGAGTTCTCCTCTTGTTTTTATTTTCTTTATGCTTAATTGAACTTACTTTGCTCTTCTTTTTCCATGTCTTAACATTGGAACTTAGATTAATGATTTGAGAACTTTTACCTTCTCTGATATAAACATTCAGTGCTAAATTTCCCTCTAAGCATGGCTTTCACTGCATTCTACAAATTTTTAAAATTAAACTTTTTTATTTTGAGATCATGGTAGATTCACATGCAGTTGTAAGAAATAATGCAGAGAGATACCATGCGCCCTTTACTCAGTTTCCCCCAAAGGTAACATCTTACAAAACTTAGTACAGTATCACACCAGGGTATTGCTGTTGATTTAATCAGGATGTAGAATATTGCCATCACCGCAAGGATCCCTCATGTTGCCTTTTTATAGCCACAGATACTTCTCTGCTACCACCTCCTCAACTCTTGGGCCACTAATATATTCTCTGTTTCTTATGTCGTTTCAAGAATGTACTATGAATTGAATTTATAGTAGGTAATCTTTTGGAGTTGGCTTTTTTTTAAATAGACTTTATTTTTTAAAGCAGTTTTAGGTTTAAAGCAGAAAAATTGTGCAGAAAGTACAGCGACTTCTCATGTACCTCCTCTTCTTCTACATTAGTGTGGTACATGTGTTACAATTAATGAACCACTATTGATACGTTATTATTAAAGTCTATAGTTTGTGTTAGGATTCACTCTTTGTGTTGTAAAGTTCTGTGGGTTTTGACAAATGCATAGTGTCGTGTATCTACCTTACAGTATCATACAGAGTGGTTTCCCTGCCCTGAGAATCCTGTGTGCTCCACTTGTTCACCCCTGCCCCCTCCCACCACCAAACCCTGGCAGCTGCTGGCCTTTTTACTATCCCTATCGTTTTACCTTTTCCATGATATGATTAGTTGGACTCATACAGTATGTAGTCTTTTCAGACTGGCTTCTTTCACTTAGCAGTATGCATTTAAGATTCCTCCATGCCTTTCCATGGCTTGATAGTTCATTTCTTTTTATCACTGAATAATACTCCATTGTATGGGTGTAACATAGTTTATTTATCCATTCACCTGTTGAACAACATCTTGGTTTTTTCCAGTTTTTGGCAATTGTGCATAAAGCTGCTATAAACATTTTGTGTGTATGTGTGTGAATGTACATATAAACTCATTTGGATAAATACCTATGAGCACTATTACTGGATCAAATAGCCAATGTTTACTATTGTAAGAAACTGTGTCTTCCAAAGTGGCCATACCATTTTGTGTTACAAACAGCAATGAATGGGTGTTCCTGTTGCTTTATTTCCTACTTAGCATTCCATATTGTCAGTGTTTTGGATTTTGGTCATTCTAATAGGTATGAGATTATTGTGGTATCTCATTGTGGTTTTAATTTGCAGCTCCCTAATAAAATATGGTATTGAATACCTTTTCATGTGCTTATTTGCCGTCTGTATACCCTTTTTGGTGAAATGTCCCTTCATGCTTTTGCCCATTTTCTAACTGGATTCTTTAACATTTTCTAACTGTTGGATTTTGGAAGTTCTTTATATATTCTAGATACTAGCCCTTTATCAAATATGTATTTTGCAACTATTTTTTTTGAACCTGTATCTTGTCTTTTCATCCTCTTAACAGTGTATTTCTTATGGTCACCATAACAGGTTTTGACAAACTGGTAGGTTTAAAACAACAGAAATTTGTTCTCATGTAATATGGCAGGACGAAGTCCAAAATCAGGTGCTGGCAGAATTGGTTCTTTCTGAATGCTCTGAGAGATAATTTGTCCCATGCTTCCCTTCTAGTTTCTGGTGGCTTCCAGGAATCTTTTGTGTTGCTTGATTTGTAGCTGCATCTCTTCAATCTCTGCTTTCATCTTCCACGCAATCTTCTCTTCTGTGTGTCTTCTCTTCTGTCTCTTATAAGAATACTTGTTATTGGATTTAGGCCCCACTGGGGCCCTTGAGATGATCTGAGATCCTGGATAACCCAGAATGAACACAGATACCAACTATAATCCAAGCAGAACCTGAAAGGTTGGGATTAAGGAGAATCAGAAGAAAGGTATCAGGAATGAAATGACTTATATCACACAGGATTTATTTTTTATATTTCTTTATGGTAACAAGGGGAGAGACTATTCATTTGGGAAAACCTAAATTTTGCTGCCAGATTTTTTTAAGGGGAAAACTGTGATCTAATATCACGATTATATTTCAGTGAATGCAGCAAGCTTAGCTCTTATTTCCAGCATCATGTTATTTGGGTGCCATTAGTATATGATGGTCATATACTATTGGTTGATTAACACACTGATGAGTTTAGTTGGACCATGTAAGAAAGTAAAGTTCAAGATGGAAAAGACAAGAGGGTGTCACTTTTATTTCTACTGGGTAGAAAGGACTTGGAGGCAAACTTAGTTAAATGTGACCCAGGTCTGATAAAATTTAAAGATTTTAGATGACTCATTGGGTAAGAGAAGGGACCATGAGTGACAGACTGACATTATCTCACTGCCCTCATATGGATTCTGGCCATAGAGGTAAGGATTGAAAAGATGACTCCATGGAATGGATCCCCATCCAGAGAGGATGACCCCATCAGAATGTTCTGATGATCCACAAATACTCTCAAAGGGCCAGCCATACTCCTTTTCTGGTGTTAAATTTGTCTTTTAATTGCCTTATATCATTAGAAGAAGGAGGAAAACTCCATCCCTTAACTAAATTTCATCCTTCCCCTCTGCCTCTCTCTCCCTTATTCTGTATTTATCTCTCAGTGGTACACCATGATTAAAAACAAGGCCATTTTCATTTCAATACTAAAAAAAGTACTGAGATGAAGGACCCAGATTAATGACCAAACACATTTCATTGACAGTGGTGCTGGACAGAGGGTTTTCGTTGTGCCAAGTTGAAAGCTGTCCCTTGAATTTGCCAGACAAATGTGCTTGCAAGTGAAACACGTAGTTGAAATATATTAAGGAAAAATAGGGGAGACATTAAAAGTAACCTGAATAACCCTGAGAACAGAAAGAAAAGCTACTGGGACTAAATCCTTAGAGAGCGGAATCTCAGCAGCCACGGAATTTGTTTTCTGATGTTGCCTTCATTTTCTTAATTTGTTCTAAGAACAAGAGATTTAGCCACTGACGGCTCTAGATTAATTTTCTAAAGTCTTCAGATTGCCCTGCACCTGTACAAATGCATCCCTTCAATTTCCAGGTCTGAGAATCCCAGGAAAGATTGGGTGGCATTCCCACTCTTTGAATGAATATTTTGGCCCAGAGAGTGCAGTTTCTTTATTGGCTAAACCTGTGTGCCTCATGAGCTGCTTGGATCAGCCATTCCTATCATTTCAGCGTTCCAAACAGCAAATCATGAACCATTTGTGAAACAGGATACTCAAGGGAACAGTTGAACAAAACGGAATAATTAAGAACAGTAATCTCAGAATCCTTCCACAGTGGCATATTGTTTGTGAAAACTTTTTTTTTTTTTTTTTTGCGGTACACGGGCCTCTCACTGTTGTGGCCTCTCCCGCTGCGGAGCACAGGCTCCGGACGTGCAGGCCCAGCGGCCATGGCTCACGGGCCCAGCCACTCCGCAGCATGAGGGATCCTCCCGGACCGGGGCACGAACCCACGTCCCCTGCATTGGCAGGCAGACTCCCAACCACAGCACCACCAGGGAAGCCCTGTTTGTGAAAACTTTTAAGTTATTTGTATGCATGTGTATTTCTGAGTGTGATTTTGCTCATATAGTAAAACGGATTTCTTAATGTGTTGCAGGAAAAAAAAGAAAATCTCACTGTACTGCATTGAATATAAATTTGTGTATTTAAATTCTGTCAGTGCTGCTGCTTGTGTAACTCATTACTCACAGCGGCGAGGCAGTTTCCCCTGTTTTGCTTAATAGACTGCATTAGAGCATGATTGCTCACTTAACCCCTGGGCTCCTCATTTACCCATTTAGATAGTAATCAGATGTACTTATTTCCCCTTCTGGGCTTCAGCATCAAGCCTCATTTATACTTGTTTCTCCTGATATCATATGTCTTTAACCCCCCTTCGTCTCCCCAATTTCCCCATAGTCTGATTCCAGTGGAATATTACAGTTCTTTTACTAAGTGTTTGGTATGGCTTTCTGAAATTATAAATGAAAAACTGCTATCAATCACCAAAAAGCACGATTTTATTTTACTTATTAAAATGGCTTCTCATATAACAGTTTGCATGAACTGAGGATAAAAGATTAACACCAGCATTTTAAAAAATTCTTTTTTAATTTTTATTCTATTTTGAAGTGTAGTTGATTAACAAATGTTATGTTAGTTTTTGGTATACAGCATAGTGATTAAGTTATACGTGTATCTGTTCTTTTTCAAGTTCTTTTCCCATTTAGGTTATTACAGAATATTGAGCAGAGTTCCCTGTGACATACAGTAGGTCCTTGCTGGTTACCTGTTTTAAATATAGCAGTGTGTATATGTCAGTCTCCAACTCCCAATCTATCCCTCCCTCCTCTCCTCCCTCCCCCATAACCATAACTTCATTCTCTAATTCTGTGAGTCTGTTTCTGTTTTGTAAATAAGTTCATTTTTATCATTTTCTTCTGGATTTCACATGTAAGAGATATCATATGATGTTTGTCTTTCCCTGTCCTACTTACTGCACTTAGTATGATAATCTCCAGGTCCATTCATGTTGCTGCATATGGCATGATTTCATCTTTTTAATGGCTAATATTCCATTGTATATATGTACCACATCTTCTTTATCCATTCATCTGTTGATGGACATTTATGTTGCTTCCATGTCTTGGCTATTGTAAATAGTGCTTCAGTGAACACTGGGGTGCATGTATCTTTTTGAATTATGGTTTCCTCCAGATATATGCCCAGGACTGGGATTGCTGGATCATACGGTAGCTCTATTTTTAGTTTTTTAAGGAACCTCCATACTGTTCTCCATAGTGGCTGTATCAATTTACATTCCCACCAACAGTGTAGAATGTACTGTTGGTGGGAATGTAAACCAACCTTTTCTCCACACTCTCTCCAGCACTGATTATTTCTAGACTTTCTGATGATGGCCATTCTAACTGGTAAGGTGATATTGTAGTTTTGATATGTATTTCTCTAGTAATTAGTGATGTTGAGCATATTTTCATGTACGTCTTGGCCACCTGTATATGTTCTTTGGAGAAATGTCTATTTAGGTCTTCTGCCCATTTTTTGCTTGGGTTGTTTGGTTTTTTGATATTGAGCAGCGTGCGCTGTTTGTAAATTATGGAGATTAATCCCTTGTCGATCGTATTGTTTGCAAATATTTTCTCCCATTCTGTGGGCTGTTTTTTCATTTTGTTTATGGTTTCCTTTGCTGTGCAATAGCTTTTGTGTTTAATTAGGTCCCATTTATTTATGTTTTTATTTCCATTACTCTAGGAGATGGATCAAAAAAGATAGTGCTGCGATTTATGTCAAACAGTGTTCTGCCTATGTTTTCCTCTAAGTTTTTTAGTATCCGGTCCTACATTTAAGGCCTTTAATCCATTTTGTGTTTATTTTTGTGTATGGTGTTAAAGACTGTTCTAATTTCAACACCAGCATTTTGAAGTAGCCATAATTAATATTACATTGAATATAAATGACTCATTGAAATGCTATTTTTTTTGAAACTTGGTCACAGCTCCTTTTCTGAAAGATGGCTCTGAAGAGAACTGTTGATTTCCAATATAATTATTTCCCAGTTAATTGTGAAGCATTACCCTGCAGGTGTTACTTGCACCTAATTTTATTTTCCTTTTGTTATAGCAGAATCCTTTTAATATTTCTAAATGATTTGTCTAACATAGTCCAGAATAGTATTAAAATATGATAAAGGGCTTCCCTGGTGGCGTAGTGGTTGAGGGTCCACCTGCCAATGCAGGGGACGCGGGTTCGTACCCCGGTCCGGGAGGATCCCACATGCCGCATAGCGGCTGGGCCCGTGAGCCATGGCCACTGAGCCTGCGCGTCTGGAGCCTCCGCTCCGCAACGGGAGAGGCCACAACAGTGAGAGGCCCGTGTACCGCAAAAAAAAAAAAAAAAAAAAAAAAAAAAAAAAAAAAAAAAAAAAAAGATAAAAAGTCTGCTAACAGTAACTACTATTATTCCACTAAGAAACAAAAACTATCCAACTAAACATACTAGCAAATGTTAAGCATCTTCTGAATTTAACAAGACTATTTTTCTTTGGCTTTATAAAGTGAATTGTTCGCTTTCACTCAACATTGAAACAACCTCACATTCTTAGGTCCCCATTTGTCATTGTTTGGTAATTTTTTAATGGGCTGCCAAAGTTAGTTCACATTTAATGGAGATTTATGGGTTATTTAAAACTTATATCGCACTGCACTTAGTAGCATGCTTTTTTCATTAAATTTTATATTTCTTCAAAAATTTATATTTTTTCATAATCGAACCACTTCCTTAGCCATAGATTTCTCTTTTCCTTAAATATCTAAGAGGATGGTAGCTCATCGACTTTTTTTCCCATTTATCTTAGTCCTCACTGCTTTCTAGGTTCAATTTAAACAATTTATATTTTTCCAGAAACTTACATTTCATCAGTCTATGTTTTTGTAATTTTAGAACACTTCAATTCTATATATAGGTTTGGGTATACGTTTATAGACAAGAGTAGTGTTCAAATTTTAACTTGGCAACTGTTTAAGGAATTTTAAAATTATAAACATGTAGATTTTTGTTTTGTGTTGTTTGGAAATTTTTGATGCTTTCATTTTCGTACAAAAATTTTGTATTTGGCTGCTTTGTCAGTTGTCTCTGTGGGTGTTTACTCATAGGCAGTGCTAAAAGATCAACAAAATATTTTGCTTCACTTTCAGTGGTTAAATCTGTTGAATTCAGAGCCTACTATTCCTGAATAATTGGTGGTAGAAAGCTGCCTTGTCACATTACTTACCCACTCTAATATTGATAGTATTTTCCCATTAAAATGGTCTTGAGATTTATCCTACACACTATCAACCTCTTTGCTGTTTTTCATGTAATTAGCTGTCAAGTATGTCTTTTATCTTTTGGCTTAATATGTCATGCTTAGAGATTTCAGGATATGGAACCATCCTAGAACTCTTGGAAATCCCTTGCTAGAAGGCACTTGAGAGAACAAGAAGCCTTGGTGCATGCTGATTTGCTAGCTGCTTGGCTGACATTCTGTAGACATGCTCTCCAAACATGAGTTAAGCCAAAAGCTGCAACTTCACAAGTCTTTCTTTGCTTTTATTTTAATCCATTCATTTAGTCTAACTTTATCCTCCCTAAAGATCATGCGTCTTAACTCTTTTTCTTGGGAATTGTGTTCATTGTTAAAACAATCCGAAATTTGCTTCTTTCCCCAAGGAGAATGGCATCTCCTCCAACCCCACCCCCATCCCACCAGGAGCCCGCTAGGATGTTTGCTAGGATGTTTGCTCTACTGTCATGGGCCGCATTGCCCGCCAGCTCCAGGATCTCGGCCGTCAGGTACTCCAGCACCGCTGCCAGGTAAACCAGTGCGCCGGCCCCAGTCCTCTCGACGTAATTGCCTTTGCGGAGAAGGTGGTGGACTCGGCCCACAGGGAACTGCAGGCCGGCTCGGGACGAACAAGATTTGGCCTTAGTACGTGCTTGCCACCCTGCTTGCCACATCCAGACGTTCCTATAAGAATACTAATCTGTTATAATGGAAACAAATACCGTTAGAGCAGGTACGGGGTCTATTTATAGTCTTACGGTGGGTTGTGATTTACTATTTGATTGGCTGATGCCCTTATATCCAATCAGAGAACCATACTGGAATCACCTCATTTACATACACGTCACTACCCATTATCCAATCAGATGTGAGCTGCCCAATACGTCATCTGAGCTCCGTGCATATAAATATCACGCTTCAGCGTAGCAACCACCACTGGTTTCCTGTTTTAGAGCTGTAGGTTAACCATGCCGGAGCAGAGTTCTAAGAGCAGTGCTAGTTCAGTGAAAGGCTATAAGAAAGGCGTGACTAAAACTCAGAAAAAAGAGGAGAAAAAGCGCAAGAGATGTCGCAAAGAGAGCTATTCACTTTATATCTATAAAGTACTGAAACAAGTTCATCCAGATACTGGTATTTCTTCAAAGGCTATGAGTATTATGAATTCACTTGTTACTGATATATTTGAGCGCATTGCAGCGGAGGCGTCCCGCCTGGCGCGTTACAACAAGTGTTCGACCGTCACATCCAGGGAGATCCAGACAGCAGTGCGCTTGCTGCTTCCTGGGGAGTTGGCCAAGCACGCAGTGTCCGAGGGCACCAAGGCTGTCAGTAAATACAGTAGTTCCAAGTAGAGAAATTCAACCACCAGACGACTTTTGTAACCCAAAGGCTCTTTTAAGAGCCACTTAACTTTCTAGAGAGTTGTAGGCTTTTTACTTGGCTGCTCAGTGTGTGTGGGCAGGCTTACTCTTAGAGTGAGCTATAGCTGTTATGCTAGTAACTGTCAGATTCACTTTGCTGCCTTTAGTGTGGTTAAGAAATATGTAGATAACTCGTCCGTCTCACGTGACTATTAACCAGAATGATTTCAGGTGAAATCCCAGATCTCTTAAGCATATTAAAGAATAGAGCTCTCTTGAGTTGAAGAGAGCTCCTTTAAGTCTGTCTTAAGAGAGGGTGGGTCGAGTGCCATGAGAAACGCGGCTTGCTCACGTGGCTTGCTCTTCTCTGGGTTATGTCCTGTTTTAAGTACTTTCTATCAAGAGACTGAAAGGGAACTGAAGCTGTGGAAAGACAAAGAATATAGGCAAGTTCAGCATGGGAGTGTTAAGGCTGTTTTGCTTCCAGTCTACATTTTCTGTAGTGTGTGAAAATTCTTCCTATGGATCAGGTTAGGTGCCCTACAGCTGCTGAGATTTCGAGTCCAATAGTTCCTTGGTCTGGTGATGTCATCTGTACATTTTTGGGGTGTCTAAACAAGGCTGTTTGTTAAAAACAGCTTGATATTGGAGTGTGGAGGTCTTGCCATATCAAGTAATCCATATTGGAGTCACACAATCTGGCTAACCACAACCGACTGGCAAACAGAAGTAACACTGAATTTTGGGGGGGCGTTACTTTTCTTCCAAGTTATAATAGGATCACTTGCATTTTGTTTTATGAGAGGATCATTAAATTTGTGTTTGTGTCCTATATTACTGGACTCCAATACTAACATGTTCCAAATTGGGTCATAGGGTGTTTATCAAGTCAAGGGACTTTGGGTGCAAGATCTACTCTGTCACGATCGTCTGGACTCTTAGCAGACAAGCATTAAAAAGTGACAAATGACACAAATTAACATTAAAAAAGATCAAATTATTACTACTTCCCACAAACCAGTAGTTTAGCTGGACTCAATTCGTTAATTTATATTTTTCATTCTTCCCTTTTAATAAGATTCCGTGCTCATGTGTGTCTACCTTACAGTTAAAAAATACTTTAGTATCATTTGGTAGAATATGTGTACTAAAACTCCACAGGAAAAAAAAAGTGCCCTACATTTCTGCACAGAAACAGACCCTACAAGAACCTCTGAATATCTTAACTGGGAATCATCCAAGGAGTTAACAGATGGGGCATCTGTGCCACATTGTCTGGGAGTGGAGGCATCATCTCCAAGCAGGGGTCCCAGCTGCCGTCATAAGATCCTGTGAAACAGCAGATGTCTGTATAGCTCCCAAATCCTTGTCAACTCTTGAAAAGCATGCAGTCTTTCCATGCTGGTTTTTGCCTTAGCAGTATGTGTTTAGATTCACCCATTTTGTTATGTGAATTAAGAGCTTGTTCCTTTTAATGGTTGACTAGTATTCCATTGTATGCATAAACCACAGTTTGTCTATCCATTCATCTAATGAAGGGATCTTAGTTGCTTCCACTTTTTAGCTGTAGTTGTTATATAACTATTCACATGCAAGTTTTTGTGTGGACATAAGTTTTCAAATCAGTTGGGTAAGTATTACCAGGAGCACAGCTGCTGGATGGTAGGCCCAACAGTATGTTTAGCTTTATAAGAAACTGTCAAACTGTCTTCGAAAGTGGCTGTGCCATTCTGCATTACTACCAACAATGAATGAGTGTTCCCGTTGCTCCATATCCTCCTCAGCATTTGGTAATGTACAATATTTTGGATGTTATCCATTCTAATCGATGTTTAATATCTCATTGTTTTAACTTGCATTTTCCTAATAAATGATATTGTGGATCTTTTGGTATGCTAATTTACCATCTGTACTTTTTTTTTTTTTTTTTTTTTTTTTGCGGTACGCGGGCCTCTCACTGTTGCGGCCTCTCCCGTTGCGGAGCACAGGCTCCGGACACGTAGGCCCAGCAGCCATGGCTCATAGGCCCAGCCACTCAACGGCATGTGGGATCTTCCCGGACCGGGGCACGAACCCGTGTCCCCCGCATCAGCAGGCAGACTCCCAACCACTGCGCCACCAGGGAAACCCCCATCTGTAAATTTTTTTGGCGAAGTGTCTGTCCAGTTCTTTTGCCTATTCTTTTTTTTTTTTTTTTAATAATACACAATGTATTTATTTATTTATTTATTTATGGCTGTGTTGGGTCTTCATTTCTGTGCATGGGCTTTCTCTAGTTGTGGCAAGTGGGGGTCACTCTTCATCGCGGTGCGCAGGCCTCTCACTATCGCGGCCTCTGTTGTTGCGGAGCACAGGCTCCAGACGCGCAGGCTCAGTAATTGTGGCTCACGGGCCCAGTTGCTCCATGGCATGTGGGATCTTCCCAGACCAGGGCTCGAACCTGTGCCGTCTGCATTGGCAGGCAGATTCTCAACCACTGCGCCACCAGGGAAGCCCTTGCCTATTCTTTAATGGGGTTATTTTCTTATTGTTTAGTTACAAGCATTCTTTTTTCTATTTTCTTGGACACAAATCCCATTTCAGATAAATGATTTGAAAATATTTTCTCCTGGTCTGTGGTCTATTTTTACAGTATCCTAGCAGAAGTTTTTAATTTCACAAATGTCTGGTAGAAATATAATGTAAGCCACAAATACTGATCACATATGTCACGTTAAACATTCCAGTACCCACATAGCATAAAAAAGTGAAATGAATTTTGATCAAATACTTTGTTTAGTCCAGTTTATCTAAAATGTCAGTTAATAAGGGTTAAATTATAATAATTTACATTTTAAAAAATTAGGACTTTGAAATTCAATGTGTATTTTATACTTACAGCATATCTCATGCAACATTTCAAGTGCTCAGTAACCACATCTGGCTAGTGGCCACCATATTGGACACTGTAGCACTAAACTCTTTCTCTAGGCAACCTAAGTCATACCCTTGCTGTAAATACCTACAGCAGATGATTCACGAATTATATCTGCAGTCCAGGGCTCTCCATGAACTGCAGACCAGTAACTGCTTACTTAATATTACCACCCTGATGGTGCTCATCCATCTCTAAAAATTTCTCTCCAAAAGGGTTTCCAATGTATCCTGACAGACCTGTTTTCAAATCCCAATGTTCCCTATATGCATGGGGCCACCCCAATCACATGGTTGTCCAAGCCAGAAATGTATTTTTTCCTTGACAGTGGCTCTGTTCAACCTCCATTTCAATCTTTTGACAACATATGGAGATTTTATTTCCTAAATATTTTATTATAGGACCTCTTTTGTCATCTCCACTGCCAACATTTTTGTCCAAGCCCCCATCAGCTCTCACCTGAGTTAGTCTCTAACTAGACTCACTGCTCCTAATGTTTTCTTTCTAAAATCCACTCTCCACACAACTGACAAAGTAATCTTAGATAAGAAAAATATTGTCACTAACCATTAACTGAAAGTTAGTATTTCTTTGTTTTGAATATAGCAAATAGACCAGTCACATTAGCTATACCTGTGACTTTATTGCCACTGAAAACCATAGTTATAGTCCTAGCATTTAACCATGGTTACAGATATATCAAAATATTGTTTATGCTCATCCCAACCTCAGAATATTATAATTTTGATCTTGCTATTTGAAGCACAAAGAAGCACAAATATTACTGTATCAAACAATATTTTTAAAACTGTTTCAACCTGGCATTGTTTTATTATTAAAATTCATATTTTACTTCATGTACTTGGAAATTTATTTTAAGAAGCTGTATATAGGATCAACTAGACTTTCAAAGAAATCCATAATACAATAATAGCTAAGAACCCCTGTTTAAGGATTCCAGCAAATACCTTACATATAAAGTAGACTAGAGACAGATGATATAAAAATCAGATGGCAGAGTTCCACTAATAATCCAGTTGGGAGCAGATAACTGAATCTTCCTTGGCTGTTAGACTGATTGCTTCATCAAGGATGACAATTCTACAGCCACAGGATACTGGGGTTACTAGGGTATCCCACTCAATTCATGCATGTGTGTCTGCTGGAAACACACATCTTGATTATTATTGTTTTTATCACTGAAACAATTTCTCACATTACTTCTGCTAACCGTCAGCCCTCTAGTGTGATTGGAGATGAAGAGCTAAAGAACTTGTACTGGGTCAAATGATGATTAACCTCTTCTGGAGAGTGAATTCCTCATTAGAAAAGTCCATTTATTAGTTTCCTAGGGCTGCTGCAGCAAGTTACCAAAACCTGGTTGGCGTAAAACAGAAATATATTCTTGCACTGTTTTGGAGGCCAAGAAGTCCAAAATCACAGTGTCAGTAGGGTTGATTCCTTGTGGAGGCGCTGAGGGAGAATCTATTCTATGCCTCTTACCTGGCTTCTGGCGGCAGCTGGCAATCTTCGGTGTTCTTTGGCCTGCAGCTGCATCACTCCAATCTCTGCCTGCCTCAGTTTTCATATGGTCCTCTACTTTGCATCTCTGATGCCCCTCTCCCTTCTCTTATAAGCATACCCTAAATCCAGGATGATCTCATTTCAAGATTCTTAACTACACCCTATTTCCAAACAAGGGTTACATTCATAGGTGCCAGGGGTTAAGACTTGAACATGTCCTTTTCCAGGACACTCAACCTACTACACTTCATAGATCCTAAGGTTTAGCTTAACATTGACTCACACAAATTTACATCACACTATGTAGATAGAAGTATTTTAGAGTAAATTACAGACAATACAAAGCTTTCCTAAGCTTTACCTAAGCTTAGGATAATAAGGTGCCTAAGCACCTTATTATCTCTCTCATTCATAATCAGCTAAAATGACCTTGTGTGTTTATATCTGCCTCACTAAACTAGAAAGGAAACAGTGAGAGTAAGGACCTCCTCTCTTACACACACAAACACACACACTCTCTTTCTCTCTCTCTCTATCAGTGAATGTTTGAAGAGTGAAGGAAAGGGAAACAATTTTTTAAAACCTTTATGGAAAACAAAATAAGGAAGAATAACAAAATGCAGCCACTTGTCTATGACCAGCCCTGAACTGAAGAGCTAGCAATGTCCACCTGCCGGAACGATGCAGTAAGGGCTTGGTGTGATCTAGCTTCCTCTGGCCCTGCTCCTTGGGAGGGTTTCCCTTGCCCTGTAGACCTCAGGGACCCATCTGAGATGAGAACAGAAAGTCTCTGTTTTGAGGGCTACACCAGCCCTCTTTCTCCTTTTCTGAATTCAGAGGCACTGTGGTGGCTTTTGGGTAATTACAGCATCTGGGTTTCTAAACAGGCCTAGTTGCTCTGCCCTTTTTCCAGCCCTCATTTTACTGGCATCCATTATGTTCTCTGTCCTGTGGCACAACAAAACCACAGCCTAGAATCAGGGAAAGACAGCAAATATCTCCCCTGCTTCCATGGCAAATCTAAAGGATCTGCTTTCCCCAGTTCCCAAACCAAACCTTATCATATTTAAAGCAGAGTCCTAACTTTGCTGTGGCCCTTTTCTCAGAAAATTCTGTCTTGCCAGTCCTTTATGACTTAGGGATTGAGATGTGGATGGACAAACAGCACCTTTCTTAAACACTTTAACCTAAAAACAAAAAACCAAAACTGTGTTTTCTCTGCTTTCATGAATTGTCTTGGACTAAAGCTTTACTCTTATTTCTCTGACATTATTAGTCTTTGAAGGTTGCAAACCCATCCCAACGTCCTGTGTTTGTCCCTCCAAGTTCCATAAAGCTGGGTCCTTGGTCTGCATTTGGTCTGCATCTCTGATGGAAGGAGAATTTGACCAGCTGCTTTGCTGGTCGATAACAGTGATTTCCAGGTTCCTAATAGGAAGTGAAGGAATCTGCTTTTCCTAGCGTCTCTCTCACATTAATGAAAATTCAGAATATATACAGAACTTGTGGGAATAAAGTGAAGCATGGTCCAAAGGAAAAATGATAGATTTAAATGCTGCTTACATTAATAAATTAGAAAGTGTAAATGCAGGCAGTCCTTCATGTAGTGTGAAATCTTAAAAGTGACTATGCAAAGCAGTCTTAATAATCAATGGGGAAAATCATGATTGTTCCATGATCTTTAAAATTTTTTATCAAAGCATTAAAAACTCACCATCTATCATAAATATAAAGGGAAGTGAAAAACTAATATTAAGGACATTGTAATTTTAAATATTAAAACAATGAGAATTAGTGTCATTTCTTTTTTAAAAACTTACCAAAAATAGTTGAATGGTGCTTTTTTTTCTTATCATGTAACATGATACGGAGTGAGTGTCCTTCCTATGCTTTGGTGAATTGTCATGTTTCTTTCTAAGTTTGGATTAGCTTCCAACATTTCATCCTTTGCATTTTTAATGCCATGAAATATCTCTGAGAATTCGTTTAATATGAAGTATTTTGCCAGGGTCACTTTCTTTGGAACTCTTCCTTTTCATCACAACCATTTTCTACATTTATATCAGTTGGCCTTCACTAAGTTCCTCTGATTTACATAGCTAGTCTCTTCATAGCAACAGTGTCAACATTTCCCCGGTCAACTGTTACTTCAATAACTCTATTTACTTTCGATTCAAATTCTGCTTCCAGGGTTATTACTTTTTCTTGTCTTGCTGTACTTTCATCTTCTTGGCCAAATCCCTCTTGACTATTGATTTTTGTCATGTGAGTTTATCGCTGGAAGACAAGGAGGCAACTAAACTACATGCTTTCTCTTTTTGAATAAACTGAATAACATGTGCAGTAACCATGCCAACAAATTTTGGCCAACGAATTTTAAAATAAGTGACACGATTAGGTCACTGATCACAGTGTGTATGTGTTATTTGTGCAGTGACTTGTGAACTAAAAGAGCGAGCAGTGAATTTTGTAGTTTATGCAATGACTCACCATGCAATGACATTTGAACTGTGTTTTTGGGCAAGTGGTGTTATTTAATTAAACTGTGGTAACTGAAATTCATTTATATCAAAACTGTGCAATGTAAAGACTGTCTCTATAAAGTTAGCATCCAATTAAAGAAGCTAGGAAAAACAAAAATAAAGTGAACTACTGGAAGCAGAAAGGCTAAATAATGGAAAACGGGAAAAAATAATTAGGAAAAAGAAAACAGTAAAACTAAATGCAAGAGTAAAGAAATAGCAAATAAATAAACACACTTAAAAAATAAAAGATTAACCAATAACCATTGTGGTTTGTGAAAAATCAAAAGACACAAGTACAAAATTTAGAATAATAAAGGAGCTGTAGTTACAAAGACAGTGGAGATTAAAATCATTAGAGACCAATTTGCTGATCTCTAAGAGAATATCTTTAAATAATTGTCTTGAAAAATATAATTTACCAAAACTTATTACAAATTATTAGCAACTCTAAATAGAAAAATTTCATTAAAGAAGATAATTGTCAAAGAACTGTCACCTGAAAAAGGGCACCAAGTACAAATTGTTTTAAAAAGGAAGTTTACCAAAGTTTTAAAGAAAAGGGAATTCCAATGCTGTTCAAACAGTTCCAGAGTATTAAAAGGACATCTATCCTCCATATTATTTTTATGAACTGAATAAAAATTTGTACCAGAACCTGAACATTGCACACACAAAAAAGGGAAAAGATCAATTTAATTTATAATATTGAAGTATAAGTTGTTCATTGGCAACCAGAGTTCAACAGAACATTAAATGAGTAACATATGATGCCCAAGCAGGGGGTTATATAAAAAAATGCAAAGATGACTATTAAGAAGTTTATTTAAATAACTCATCATAATATACATAAAGAGAGAAGGCCTATGCTCATTCTTCAGAGATGCTCAAAAGGCATTTTATAAATTTCAACATGCATTCTTAACAATTCTCAATAAAGCAGACATAGAATTCTTCGTCATTGTATGATATATCTAATGAGGAATAGTGCAGATCTTCAGCAAAGTGAAGGATAAAACAAGAATAGCCACCCTATTTAACATTGATATGAAGGTATGAGGCACTGAAATCAGGTGAAAGGAATTAGAACTAATTGAAAGGAAGCAGTGAAATGTTTACTATTTTCAGACATCATTGCAAGCATGTAAAACCCAACAGAATTATATCAGAAAGCCAATGCAAAAATTAGTCAATTCAGTAAGATATAATAAGATATAAAAATGCACAAAAATCAGTACTTTCATATAAAACAAGACGCTGGAAGATATGAATTGGGAAATACACTATGGAAATGAAAACAAAATACCTAGAGCTAAATGTACTCAATATGCCACACATATTAAGTAAACTGGTCCACATCAATCACATTGTCCCAATTTCCCTTCAGATGAATGACTCAAGCAGCATCTGGGACTAGGCTCAGTTCTAGAGAAGGGACTTGAGAGGAAGTCCTCCTCCTCTGGGGAGGCTTTCATTTGCTCTCAATTGGAAACCCAGGGAGATAGACTGTCTTCCTACCACTACCTTGACCTGTGTGAACACTTGGAACTGTGACCAGCATGAGGGTGTAAAGCCAGGGTCGGGAGAAGAGCAGTTAAGACTGCAGGGCCTTGGAGCCTGGGCTCTGATCCATGATTGTTACCACTGGTGTTTCTTTAATGCTTGTCTGCTGAGTGGAGTCCAGGTGGTTCAGTGATACAGGACACCAACACCTTTTAAAATGATTCATCATACAAAACACCCACAAATGATCACACCGTAATTTATAGAAAAAATCAAAAAAGGAGTTACTGTTTTCTAGTCAATTGTGGTTAGCCAGATTGCTGGCTTCCGGTGAGACAGAGAGCAATATTCCCACATCCCAGGTCAACATGCCCTGAACAACGTAGGTCACCAGGGCAAAAAGACCCCAAGTTGAGGACCTCAAACCACTTGAGCTTTCAAACAACTTCGCTGGCCTACAGAATCCAAACTTTTTAGATACAGAAATAGGAAAAAAACAGGATAATGTACTTTACAAGATTTCTCCACACCTTCAGGCCTTTTATAGAATTTTCAGTCATTTGTATAGACAAATGCGTCTTTTATACTTTACAGCTCCTTCACTCTAAGAACACTTTCTACATGTATTAACCATAAACTTTCCTGTAAAGCATTTAAGAATTTCTTTTGCTGCAGTTGATTTCTGAAGACCGTTGGAGCCTCATAGGGGCTTCTCTATACGGTAGAAAGTCAGTCACTAAATTACAAACGGCAGCTGAGTAGTAAAGTTTACAACGTAAGCATCCTACTTACGTTGAGTCCACAGCTCTTTCAGAAACGGGAGTGGCTCTGAAAAGAGCCTTTGGGTTGTAACTGGAGCCCGCTTACACTTTACAAGTTTACATGGAGGTAGTGTACTTCGCTACCGCCTTCGTGCCCTCGGACACAGCGTGCTTAGCCAGCTCTCCTGGCAGCAACAGGCGCACGGCCGTTTGAATCTCCCTGGACGTAATAGTCGATCGCTTATTATAGTGAGCCAAGCGGGACGCCTCGTTTGCAATACGCTCGAAAACATCAGCGACGAAGGAATTCATGATACTCATGGCTTTCGATGAGATACCGGTGTCCGGGTGTACTTGCTTCAACACTTTGTAGATATAAATCGAATAACTCTCTTTCCTGCACCTCTTGTGCTTTTTTTCTTCTTTCTTGCGAGCCTTTGTTATGGCTTTCTTAAATCCTTTCTTAGAAACAGCAGTACTTCTTGAAGACTGATCTGGCATCATTACTGTTAAGTTCTACACCGTTATTCACCTCTAACAGCTCCTAACAACGCCAAGAAAACGAAGACAGCCCAAGGCTGGAAAGGGTGGTATTTATAGGGGCAGCACTCAAGTGACGTGTGGAGAGGCCAGTATCTGATTGGATATCTGGGACTCTCGTGTATGTAAATGAGGTGATTCCCGTGAGCATTTCTGATTGGATAGATGGCCATCAGCCAATCAGAAAGCAAAGCACACCCTACCGTCAGACTATAAATATGCCCAGTCGTAGATGTTACAGATTACTGTACTGGCGTCGCAGCTTCTCGTTAAAGACATGTGTGGGCGTGGTAAACAAGGCGGTAAAGCCCACGGTAAAGGTAAATCTCGCTCATCCAGAGAAGGCTTGCAGTTTCCGGTTGGTTGGATCTGTCGTCTGTTCCGCAAGGGTAACTATGCCGAGCGCCTTGCGGCTGGTTTGCCTGTGTATCTGGCAGCGGTGTTGGAGTCCATAACGGCTCAAATCTTAGAGTTGGCGGGCAATGTCTGTCGCGACAACAAAGACGCGTATTATCCCGTGCTACTTGCAGCCAGCAGTCCGTAATGATGAGCTCAACAATTTGCTGGGTGGCCTGACTTGACTATCGCTCAGGGTGGCGTCTTGCTGAACATCCACGCCATGCTGCTGCCCAAGAAGACCGAGAGTCACCATCACAAAGTGCAGAGCAAGTAATCCAAGTGGAGGTTACCGTTGAGCACTCTAAACGTCTGGTGGTGAAGGAAGATACCAAAGGCTCTTTTCAGAGCCACTTAAATTATCATTGAGGGCTGTGCCTGGGCTGTCTGGGTCTGTGATTGTGACGTGTTCCAAAAGTAGGCCTCCGAAAAGATCCGTTAACCGTGACTTTATCATATTGACTCTAGCACGTGAGATTCTTTGCAGCTTTTTTATTACTGAAGGGCAAGTCCATGGGCCTTCAAGATGCCTGTCGGGTGAGAGAAAGAGAAAGCAAAGCATTCTAATACCCTTTTTAAGGCTCATTTTGATAAGTATTTGCGATGCCTGTGGTTTAACACGTGCTTAGAAAATGTTTCTTAACATGTAATGTCCATCAGAAACCTAAATGGCACATGTGGGGGAGGGATACTAGTGTCTCACTAGAGGTAGGAGTGTGACATGGTATATCATAATTGGAATTATTAGGGAGTTTTTGTCAGATCTTTCAAATGGTTTCATTTGATCTGTATTATAAACACCAAGAAAAATTGTAAAGCAAATGAACAGGTAGGCTGTCATAAAGTTACAGAAAATTCAGCAGTTTGCCTTATCTCAAGGAGAAAGTGTCACTGGTTATTTTTTTAAAGTCATTGTTAGACATGTGAGAGCTAAACACATAAGACACAGAAGGAGGTACGAAGAATAGAGTTCTGTAAGAAATTAAAAGATGAAAGTAAACTACGTAATATGTTGATGAGGAGCAATCAAGTTACGAAAAAGCCAACCATGTTTTGAATTAATGTACATAGATAAGGCGTGTGATTAAGAAGGGCACAGAAGGAAGGGAAAATTTTGAAAACTGAAAGGAAATTGTACAGATACATTGAACAAAATTAGATTATGTTTAGAACATGGCATTAAAAACTAAAATGTGAAAATTTAAAATCTGAGAATGCTGATGTAAGTGATTGACTAAATGAGGGATATGTGAAAAATCTAAACAGAAGAATTTCAAATCATTTATATAGATGCTCCCCCATCAAGCAGCTGGAACTTAACTCCCCAGACTTACCAAAGTGGAGTATGGAAAGGCAGGGGAAAACAGGAGTGACTTTACAGTAGAGAAAACTGGCAAACACTACCGCAAATGATCAGTGTTAAGATCATCAGTGATAAACCACGTGGTTTGCATGTGCCATTAATATGATGTGTTGAGAAGGGCGATTCACTTCTCTGGACTTCCTCCCAGCAACACATAATCTCAGTCTAAACATGAGAAAAACGTCAGACAAATACAAGTTAGGAACATTCTAAAGAATATGAATCCTCAAAATTATCAAGTTCATCGAAAACAAGGAAATTCTCAGAAACTGTCAGCCCAGAGCAGTTAAGGAGACATTACAAGGATATGTCACGTACAACATGACATGGGATTAATCAGCATATATCTTATAGTCGGATTCCATATTCAAGGTTCTTCCACATCCACATATTCAACCACAGACTGTATAGCACTGTAGTATATACTATTGAAAAGTATCTGCGTATAAGTATACGCGCACAGTTCAAACCCTGAGTTGTTCAAGAGTCAACTGTATTTTGGATTGGATACTGGAACAGACAAAGAGCATTAGGTAAAATCTAATGAAACCCAAAGTTTAGAGTTTAATTCACAGTAAAGTACCAGTGTTATTTCCTAGGTTGTGACAAATGCATAAATGTTGACAACAGAGGAAATGGTGAGAGGTATATGGGAACTACCTTTACAACTTTTATGTAAATCTAAAATTGTTCCAAGTTAGAAAGCTTATTGAAAAAAAAAAAACATTTTTTTTAATCAAAGAAGAGTCCCAAATCCATAACAAATGAAGAAATCTCAATAGACTATCGCTCATAAGCTGAAAGTATGAGTGGCTCTGAAAAGAGCCTCTGGTTTCGGATGTTGGTGTCCTAAAAAAAGCTCTCTTGTAGCTGTTGTACTTGGTGACAAGACAGTGCCTTGCACACAGCGTGCTTGGGTGGTTCCCCAGTCATCAACAGGCATTAGTTCTCTGGAATTCCCTGTAGAGCAGAGGTCCCCAAGCCCTGGACTGTGGACCGGTACGGGTCATGGCCTGTTAGGAACCGGGCCACACAGCAGGAGGTGAGTGGCGGGCAAGCAAGCGAAGCTTCATCTGTATTTACAGCTGCTCCCCATCACTCGCATTACCGCCTGAGCTCCGCCTCCTGTCAGATCAGCAGCGTCGTTAGATTCTCATAGGAGCATGCACCGTACTCTGAACCAGGCATTCGAGAGGTCTAGGTTGCGCACTCCTTATGAGAATCTAATGCCTGATGATCTGAGGAGGAGCTGGGGCGGTGATGCCAGCGCTGGGGAACGGCTGCAAATACAGATCATCATTAGCAGAGAGGTTTCACTGCACAGAGACCATAATAAGTCAATTGCTTGCAGACTCATATCAAAACCCTATCAGTGACTGACAAGTGAAAACAAGCTCAGGGCTCCCACTGATTCTGCATTATGGTGGGTTGTATAATTATTTCATTATATATTTCAATGTAATAATAGAAATAAAGTGCACAATAAAGGTAATGCACTTGAATCATCCTGAAACCACCCACCCCCCGCACCGTCCATAGAAAAATTGTCTTCCTTAAAACCGGTCCCCGGTGCCAAAAAGGTTGGGGACCGCTGCTGTAGAGGATAGTAAAGAGTCTGTTGTAATGAGCCAAGTAGGTTGACTCATCAGTGATGTACTCAGAGGTCACAAACGAGTTCAGTATTCACATGGCTTCCATAGAGATGCCAGGGTTGGGGCAAACCGCAGCACTGTCTGTGACATCTCTGGTGCTTCTTGCCTTTCTTTTCATCTTGAGGATAGCTTCTTGGAGCATTTCTTGGACATGACAGTAAACTTAGAGAAAGACTGGGAGATAGGAGACACAGCCATTATCTACCTTGAGAAAAGAAGGATGGCAGGCTGTGAAGCCACAGAGCTTATTTATATACTGTGTATTCAAATGAGGTATTGAATAAACAATTTCTGATTGGAATAAAAGCAAGAGGCAAATGAATGCAAATAAGGTATCTCAGGTCAACTCTGATTGCATAGTACTCCTACTGGCATCAACCACTCAGAAAGCAGAAGGCTATCATGTGGGGTCTTGCTCAAGAGCATCTGAACCCAGGGGCCCCTACAGCTGCTCAGTTTTGTAGATTTCAGCCTCAGCTTGTTTTGAGAGAGACCAACTTCCTTAACCCAAGTTTAAATTTCCAAAGAAATGGATCTGACCCAGTGTGAATCGTATGTCCACCCACTGTCCATCAAAAGTAGTCAGAAGAGAATGATCCTGAAAACAATGCATCAGAATTGACACATTAATGTTAGGATTATTTGTTCTCAGTTTCCCTGATGCTGAATAGTATTTGCTTATACTTGCCTGTTTTAAAAACCCTGTCCTGTGGTCAAACATGGTTCTTATCTACTACCTGAGCAAGTGAAGGTGACTCACTGCTATTCAAGTTATTAGCCTGATTGAATTTCCATTTTTTTAATAGTGAGGTGAGGCATCATTTCATGTTTGGTGGTATCTTTTTGACGTGTTTCTTCCTCCTGGTTTTAAAGACTACCATAATGTATGTACTTTTTGTCAAATGGTGTAAGTTGCCTTTTGTACTTTTCAGAATCAACCTATGCGTTCTCTTTTTTCATATGCATTTCTTAATCCTTTCCCCATTATAATGAAATCCTATTTGAGTTAAAGTAAAAGCTTATATAGAATAAAATATCTGTAAACAACGTGAATACGTGTTTAGGGTGATATGTGCCTTGACGTTTTCAAACCTTTTGTGTATGTCTTATAAAACTTTATAATTTTCCTTATAGAGATTTTACACATATTTCATGGAGTTTATATCCAGGTGCCCTTCTTTTTATTTTATTTTAGGGGCATTTTATTGTTGTTGTTGTTCTTGTTGTTAGCTTATGCCTTTATTTCTTAAAATAATTTTTCACCCGCTGAAAGGAAACAGAGCACCTTGAAAGACAGGCTGATTTCAGGCCTGTGGCAGGAAGTTAAGAGGAGTCTGGGACATCTTGCTGTACTGGAAAGCAAGGAAGCTATCAAGAACTAATGGGTCAGGTCAGGAAGACACAAGAACCAGCAGGGGTAAGATACTGGTAAAGGAATGAAAGGAAACAAAGGAAAAAGGGAGAGAGGGGGCAAATATGGCAAAATCTTGATCATTGTTTAATCTGGGTGACATGTATGTGGGATTCATTTTAATATTCTTTCTTGTATTTGAATTTTTTCATTATAAAATAAATATTATTTGCATTAAAGAAGGCCTAAATATTTAGGCCTTCTTTAATGCAAAGCAACACATATGTATTATCAATAAAATTAAGTAACACAGATGGGTAAAATAAAAAGCATTGCTAATTCTATCACTCAGATAATTACTGAACTACTACTAATAATTTGTTGTGATGCTTTCTCGATGTTCTTCACTACATATGCAAAGTTTTTAAAACTAATTTCGTCTTCAATTCCTCATGTCATCTATGGTCTAGAAGCACCACTTTGATTATACTATTGCCCTGCTTTCTAATCCATTAGGACTTTCCACAATTACCAAGTACAGTCTGGGCTCCTTGACATTAAAGGTCTTTCAACGTTCTTTCCAGAATTCTTTCTACTACCTTGTCTCCATAAACCCCCGTAGGCTCTAGCCACGCTGGATCTCCTACATTTGAATTCGTATTGGTTTCTGTATAAATGTCATAATTTATCATCTGAACGAGCACTGAAGACCTTTAATATATTTGGGGATTTCAAAGTTTAAGACTCCTGATACAACTAGCAACTTGTCCCAGCACAGAGCCTAATTTCTGTCAAAAGGCCAAGCTGTTACATAAGCATTGAGCCGAGATCCATGAAAAGAAATTAAGAGACTGCATCTCAGCCTGTAAGGGATGGCTTAAAAACTAAAAAGAAAGTGAGAATCTGCCTCCACAAGTCACAGTGCTTCTGCAATATTTGTTTCTGCTGGTGGTGTTAGAAGAAGAAATAACATGCCTGTTTTGCTGAATACAGGGAGTGTGAGGTCCCCCAAAGGTCCTAGGCATCGCACTCTTTCAGAATTGGGAATTTTGGTCCCAGGAATAAGCTTGTCCATTGTTCAGCTATGCTGCATTCACTGCACTTCTGCAACTTTGAGAGGTTATAGTTTTGGTCCGAAAAAATGTAATTCCAATGTTGTTTCTAAACTTAAACAGTCTTGTATGTCAATTTTTTTTTAATATCTGTATTGGAGTATAATTGCTTTACAATGGTGTGTTAGTTTCTGCTTTAAAACAAAGTGAATCAGCTATACGTATACATATATCCCCATATCTCCTCCCTTTTGCGTCTCCCTCCAACCCTCCCTATCCCACCCCTCTAGGTGGTCACAAAGCACTGAGCTTATCTCCCTGTGTTATGCGGATTCTTCCCACTAGCTATCTGTTTCACATTTGGTAGTGTATATAAGTCTATGCCACTCTCTCATTTCGTCCCAGCTTACCGTTCCCCCTCCCCGTGTCCTCAAGTCCATTCTCTATGTCTGTGTCTTTATTCCTGTCTTGTCCCTAGGTACTTCATAACATTTTTTTTTTTTTAGATTCCATATATATGTGTTAGTATACGGTATTTGTTTTTCTCTTTCTGACTTACTTTACTCTGTATGACAAGACTCTAGGTCCATCCACCTCACTACAAATAACTCAGTTTCGTTCCTTTTTATGGCTGAGTAATATTCCATTGAATATATGTGCCACATCTTCTTTATCCATTCATCTGTCGATGGACACTTAGGTTGCGTCCATGTCCTGGCTATTGTAAACAGAGCTGCAATGAACACTCTGGTACATGACTCTTTTTGAATTATGGTTTTCTCAGGGTATATACCCAGTAGTGGGATTGCTGGGTCATATGGTAGTTCTATTTTTACTTTCTTAAGGAACCTCCATACTGTTCTCCATAGTGGCTGTATCAATTTACATTCCCATCAACAGTGCAAGAGTGTTCCCTTTTCTCCACAGCCTCCCCAGCATTTATTGTTTGTAGATTTTTTGATGATGGCCATTCTGACTGGAGTGAGGTGATACCTCACTGTAGTTTAGATTTGCATTTCTCTAATGATTAGTGATGTTGAACATTCTTTCATGTGTTTGCTGGCAATCTGTATATCTTCTTTGGAGAAATGTCTATTTAGGCCTTCTGCCCATTTTTGGATTGGGTTGGGGTTTTTTTGGTATTGAGCTGCATGAGCTGCTTGTAAATTTTGGAGATGAATCCTTCGTCAGTTGCTTCATTTGCATATATTTTCTCCCATTCTGAGGGTTGTCTTTTCATCTTGTTTATAGTTTCCTTTGCTGCGCAAAAGCTTTGAAGTTTCATTAGGTCCTATTTGTTTATTTTTGCTTTTATTTCCATTTCTCTAGGAGGTGGGTCAAAAAGGATCTTGCTATGATTTATGTCATAGAGTGTTCTGTCTATGTTTTCTTCTAAGAGTTTGATAGTGTCTGGCCTTAGATTTAGGTCTTTAATCCATTTTGGGTTTATTTTTGTGTATGGTGTTAAGGAGTGTTCTAATTTCATTCTTTTACATGTGGCTGTCCAGTTCACCCAGCACTACTTATTGAAGAGGCTGTCTTTTCTCCATTGTATATTCTTGCCTCCTTTATCAAAGATAAGGTGACCATATGTGCATGGGTTTATCTCTGGGCTTTCTATCCTGTTCCATTGATCTATATTTCTGTTTTTGTGCCAGTACCATACTGTCTTGATTACTGTAGCTTTGTAATATAGTCTGAAGTCAGGGAGTCTGATTCCTCCAGCTCCGTTTTTCTTTCTCAAGATTGCTTTGGCTATTCAGGGTCTTTTGCGTTTCCATACAAATTGTGACATTTTTTGTTCTAGTTCTGTGAAAAATGCCATTGGTAGTTTAATAGGGATTGCATTGAATCTGTAGATTGCTTTGGGTAGTATAGTCATTTTCACAATGTTGAGTCTTCCAATCCAAGGACATGGTATATCTCTCCATTGGTTTGTATCATCTTTAATTTGTTTCATCTGTGTCTTATAGTTTTCTGCATACAGGTCTTTTGTATCCTTAGGTAGGTTCATTCCTAGGTATTTTATTCTTTTTGTTGCAGTGGTAAAGGGGAATGTCTCCTTAATTTCTCTTTCAGATTTTTCATCATTAATGTATAGGAATGCAAGAGATTTCTGTGCATTAATTTTGTATCCTGCTACTTTACCAAATTCACTAATTAGCTCTAGTAGTTTTCTGGTAGCATCTTTAGGATTCTCTATGTATATTATCATGTCATCTGCGAACAGTGACAGTTTTATCTCTTTTCCAAATTGGATTCCTTTTATTTCTTTTTCTTCTCTGATTGCTGTTGCTATAACTTCCAAAACTATGTTGAATAATAGTGGTGAGAGTGGGCAACCTTGTCTTGCTCCTGATCTTAGTGGAAATGGTTTCATTTTTTCACCATTGAGAACGATGTTGGCTGTGGGTTTGTCATATATGGCCTTTATTTTGAGATTAAGTTCCCTCTGCCTGCTTTCTGGAGACTTTATCATAAATGGGTGTTGATTTTGTCAAAATCTTTTTTCTGCAACTACTGAGATGATCACATGCTTTTTCTCCTTCAATTTGTTAATTTGTTTTATCACTTTGATTGATTTACATATATTGAAGAATCCTTGCATTCCTGGGATAAACCCCATTTGATCATGGGGTATGATCCTTTTAATGTGCTGCTGGATTCTGTTTGCTAGTCTTTTGTTGAGGATTTTTGCATCTATGTTTATCAGTGATATTGGCCTGTAGTTTTCTTTCTTTGTGACATCTCTGTCTGGTTTTGGTATCAGGGTGATGTGGTCTTGTAGAATGAGTTTGGGAGTGTTCCTCCCTCTGCTATATTTTGGAAGAGTTTGAGAAGGATGGGTGTTAGCTCTTCTCTAAATGTTTGATAGAATTCGCCTGTGAAGCCATCTGGTCCTGAGCTTTTGTTTGTTGGAAGGTTTTTAATCACAGTCTCAATTTCAGTGCTTGCGATTGGTCTGTTTATATTTTCTGTTTCTTCTTGGTTTAGTCTCAGAAGTTTGTGCTTTTCTAAGAATTTGTCCATTTCTTCCAGGTTGTCCATTTTATTGGCATATAGTTCCTTGTATTAATCTCTCATGATCCTTTGTATTTCTGCAGTCTCAGTTGTCATTTCTCTGTTTTCACTTCTAATTCTATTGATCTGAGTCTTCTCCCTTTTTTTCTTGAGTAGTCTGGCTAATGGTTTATCAATTTTTTTTATCTTCTCAAAGAACCAGATTTTAGTTTTATTGATCTTTGCTATTGTTTCCTTCATGTCTTTTTCATTTATTTCTGATCTGATCTTTATGATTTCTTTCCTTCTGCTAACTTTGGAGTTTTTTTGTTCTTCTTTCTCTAATTGCTTTAGGTGTAAGCTTAGGTTGTTTATTTGAGATGTTTCTTGTTTCTTGAGGTAGGATTTTATTGCTATAAATTTCCCTCTTAAAACTGCGTCTGCTGCATTCATAAGTTTTGGGTCATTGTGTTTTCCTTGTTATTTGTTTCTAAGTATTTTTTTATTTCCTCTTTGATTTCTTTAGTGATCTCTTGGTTATTAATAATGTATTGTTTAGCCTCCATGTGTTTGTACTTTTTACAGATTTTTTCCTGTAACTGATATCTAGTCTCATAGTGTTGTGGTCGGAAAAAATATTTGATACAATTTCAGTTTCCTTAAATTTACCAAGGCTTGATTTGTGACCCAAGATATGGTCTATCCTGGAGAATGTTCCATGAGCGCTTGAAAAGAAAGTGTATTCTGGTGTTTTGGTTGGAATGTCCTATAAATATCAATTAAGTCCATCTTGTTTAATGTATCATTTAAAGCTTGTGTTTCCTTATTTATTTTCATTTTGGATGATCTGTCCATTGGTGAAAGTGGGGTGTTAGAGTCCCCTACTATGATTGTGTTACTGTTGGTTTCTCCTTTTATGGTGTTAGCATTTGTCTTATGTATTGAGGTGCTCCTATGTTGGGTGCATAAATATTTACAATTGTTATCTCTTCTTCTTGGATTGATCTTTTGATCATTATGTAGTGTCTTTCTTTGTCTCTTTATTTTAAAGTCTATTTTGTCTGATATGAGAATTGCTACTCCATGTTTCTCATGATTTTCATTTGCATGGAATATCTTTTTCCATCCTCTCACTTTCAGTCTATATGTGTCCCTAGGTCTGAACTGGTTCTCTTGTAGACAACATTTATACAGGTCTTGTTTTTGTATCCATTCAGCCAGTCTATGTCTTTTGGTTGGAGTATTTAATCCATTTACCTTTAAGGTAATTATTGATATGTATTTCCTATTACCATTGTCTTAATTGTTTTGGGTTTGTTATTGTAGGTCTTTTCCTTCCCTTTTGTTTCCTGCCTAGAGAAGTTCCTTTAGCAATTGCTGTAAAGCTGGTTTGGTGGCGCTGAATTCTCTTAGCTTTTGCTTGTCTGTTAAGGTTTGAATTTCTCCATCAAATCTGAATGAGATCCTTGCTGGGTAGAGTAGTCTTGCTTGTAGGTTTTTCCCTTTCATCACTTTAAATATGTCCTGCCACTCCCTTCTGGCTTTCAGCTTCTGCTGCAAGATCAGCTGTTAACCTTATGGGGATTCCCTCGTATGTTATTTGTTGTTGTTCCCTTGCTGCTTTTAATATTTTTTCTTTGCGTTTAATTTTTGATAATTGGATTAATATGTGTCTTGGCATGTTTCTCCTTGGATTTATCCTGTATGGGACACACTGCGCTTCCTGGACTTTATTAACTATTTCCTTTCCCATAATAGGGACGTTTTCAACTATAATCTCTTCAAATATTTTCTCAGTCCCTTTCTTTTTCTCTCTTCCTCTGGGATCCCTATAATTCGAATGTTGGTGCGTTTAATGTTGTCCCAGAGGTCTCTGAGACTGTCCTCAGTTCTTTTCATTCTTTTTTCTTTATTGTGCTCTGTCGTAGTTATTTTCCCTATTTTATCTTCCAGGTATCTTATCCTCAGTTATTCTGCCTCAGTTATTCTACTATTGATTCCTTCTAGAGAATTTTTAATTTCATTTATTGTGTTGTTCACCATTGTTTGTTTGCTCTTTAGTTCTTCTAGGTCCTTGTTAAAAGTTTCTTGTATTTTCTCCGTTCTATTTCCAAGATTTTGGATCATCTTTACCATCATTACTCTGAATTCTTTTTTAGGTAGACTGCCTATTTCCTCTTCATTTGTTTGATCTGGTGGGTTTTTACTTTGCTCCTTCATCTGCTGTGCATTTCTCTGTCTTCTCATTTTGTTTAACTTATTATCTTTGGGGTCTCCTTTACACAGGCTGCAGGTTTGTACTTTCCATTGTTTTTGGTGTAACAGTGGGTAAGGTTGGTTCAGTGGGTTGCGTAGGTTTCCTGGTGGAGCAGACTGGTGCCTGTGTTCTGGTGGATGAGGCTGGATCTTGTCTTTCTGGTGGGCAGGACCACGTCTGGTTGTGTGTTTTGGGGGTGTCTGTGAACTTATTATAATTTTAAGCAGCCTCTCTGCTAATGGGTGGGGCTGTGTTCCTGTCTTGCTAGTTGTTTGGCATAGGGTATCCAGCACTGTAGCTTGCTGGTCGTTGAGTGGAGCTGGGTCTTAACGTTGAGATGGAGATCTCTGGGAGAGCTTTCACTGTTTGATATTACATGGGGCCGGGAGGTCTCTGGTGGACCAGTGTCCTGAACTCGGCTGTCCCACCTCAGAGGCACAGGCCTGACATCCAGCTGGAGCACCAAGACTCTGTCAGCCACACGGCTCAGAAGAAAAGGGAGAAAACAAGAAAAAAAGAAGGAAAGAAAGAAAGAAAGAAAATCAAGTTATTAAAATAAAACATAATTATTAAAAATAAAATTTTTAAATAAAAAAAAGAAGAGAGCCACCAAATCAAAAAACAAATCCGCCTATGATAACAAGTGCTAAAAACTATACAAAAAAATAATAATAACCAAAAAAAAAAAATACACGGACTGACAGAACCCTAGGACAAATGGTAAAAGCAAAGCTATACAGACAAATTCACACACAGAAGCATACAGATACACACTCACAAAAAGGGAAAAAAGAAAAATATATATATATCATTGCTCCCAAAGTCCACCGCCTCAATTTGGGGATTATTCGTTGTCTATTCAGGTATTCCACAGATGCAGGGTACATCAGGTTGATTGTGGAGATTTAATCCGCTGCTTCTGAGGCTGCTGGGAGAGATTTCCCTTTCTCTTCTTTGTTCTCACAGCTCCCAGGGGCTCAGCTTTGGATTTGGCCCCGCCTGTGTGTGTAGGTCGCCTGAGGGCACCTGTTCTTCACTCAGACAGGACGCGGTTAAAGCTGCGTCCTGTAGACGGGGGCGTCCTGTAGATTCGGGGGCTCCGGCTCACTCAGGCCGGGGCGAGGGAGGGGTTCGGATGCGGGGCGGGCCTGCGGCAGCAGAGGCCAGCAGGACGTTGCACCAGCCTGAGGCGCGCCGTGTGTTCTCCCGGGGAAGTTGTCCCTGTGGCGGGCTGCAGAGGCTCCCGGAAAGGGGGTGTGGATAGTGACCTGGGCTCACACACAGGCTTCTTGGTGGCGGCAGCAGCAGCCTTAGCATCTCCCACCCGTCTCTGGGGTCCGCGCTTTTAGCCGCGGCTCGCGCCCGTCTCTGGAGCTCCTTTAAGCAGCGCTCTGAATCCCCTCTCCTCACGCACCAGGAAACAAAGAGGTAAGAAAAAGTCTCTTACCTCTTCGGCAGGTGCAGACTTTTCCCCAAACTCCCTCCCGGCCGGCCGTGGCGCACTAACCCCCTGCAGGCTGTGTTCACGCCGCCAACCCCAGTCCTCTCCCTGGGATCTGACCTCCGAAGCCCGAGCCTCAGCTCCCAGCCCCGGCCCGCCCCGGCAGGTGAGCAGACAAGCCTCTCGGGCTGGTGAGTGCCGGTCAGCACCGATCCTCTGTGCGGGAATCTCCCCGCTTTGCCCCCCGCACCCCCGTTGCTGTGCTCTCCTTCGCGGCTCCGAAGCTTTCCCCCTCCGCCACCCGCAGTCTCCGCCCGCGAAGGGGCTTCCTAGTGTGTGGACACCTTTCCTCCTTCACGGCCCCCTCCCACTGGTGCAGGTCCCGTCCCTATCCTTTTGTCTCTGTTTACCCTACCCAGGTACGTGGGCAGTTTCTTGCCTTTTGGGAAGTTTGAGGATTTTCTGGCAGCGTTCAGTACGTGTTCTGTAGGAGTTGTTCCACATGTAGATGTTTTTCTGATGTATTTGTGGGGAGGAAGGTGATCTCCACATCTTACTCTTCCGCCATCTTGAAGGTCTCTCACACTTTAGGGACATATTAAAAGGGACTTTTTATTATGTTTTCTGACTGTTTTTTATAGGTAGAAACTTATCGAGTTTTGTATTGTAATTTCGTATTTAGCTTCCTTATTGAATTCTGTCATTTCCATTTTGTAGCTTTTTTTCCCCTAGGGTTTTCAAGTAGGCAAGAAAATCATATAATGTTGCTCCTGTCATTTTCAATAGTTAACTTTCTTGTCTGAATGAATTGTCTAATAGTCAGGAATGATGATAAATAAAAGTGGTGGTTGGGGTCTTTCTCATCTTACTGCTGATTATAATCAGAATAATATGACACTGGTGCAGTTCTTGGATTGTTTCTCCTATTTCCTTACCACCACCACCACCACCCCCCCCCCCCCACGCAATTTATATTGCTTCACAGTTACCACTCTATCTGGGGGTGGTAGACTTACTGGTTCCCAGTTGGCATTTCCCCTCAGTACTGGTTTGATTAACTGGAAGTGGGAGTCACAGATAGAGGTTTGCAGAGTTTGACCTTGTAGAATATCAGTGCCCAGTATGTGCTCTGAAATTGGAGAGATAAAATCCTCACATTCTCATGGGGAAGATTGCTCAATGTCAGTGTCAAAAGGACCTTCCTGGCCATAATTGTTTGCCATCTGTAACTATCGATGGCATTGAGGGGCCAGAAAACCCCTGAGGGTGACAGTGTATTAGAGTACATTCGGTTCCAGTGTCAACCAGAGCCATCACCTTTTGTTTACTTCTGGGGGACAATGAATAGTGAGCACAACATGGAGCCTCCATTCACCTGCAATGGCCCCCTCCTGGAGACAGTCTTGGCCACATCCTAAACCCAGTATGTGGGGGCACCCACCATGAATAAGACCGTGTCTTTGAGGTCTCCACTGGAACAGGTGGGACATCAGGAAAGGTAAGGGTAGGTGGGGCAGGTCTGAACTGTGGTTCAGGTTTTAAGGCTTTTTACAGGCTGACCAACACAGCATTGGGTTGTTGGTCTATATTTTCAGGTGGAGTCCCTGCAGCAATGAGGTCAAACCCCACTTGCTTCCACGTTACTTTTACCAGAAGCTTTACAGCTGATTGGGATAACCTACTGGCTTCTCCAGCTCCCTCTCTGTCTCAGGTCTTTCCCACAGCCTGTACCCACTCCCGGGGTTTGTCAGTTTCCCCTAAGATTAGCAATGGATCGCCCAACATAAATATCTTGTCCCGTGACTGGACCCAACATGGACATCGGTGTACATACCAGGTGCTGGGGGGAGACTGGAGTATCATGGCTTTCACTCCTGCAGTGAATGTAGCCCAGTCAGGGCCTCAGAGATCAGGGGCATAGATGACCTGACTCATTCCTAATTCCTTAAGAATTTGTTGTACCTTCTCTATAGATTTCTAGAATCCCACATACCTGAGGATATCTCCCCCCTCCCCCCAACTGGGCCAAGCCTCTCTGTAGGATAGAATGACTCAATCTATAAAGGAGCGAGTACCTTGAACCCCCACACGATGCAGGTGCTGCCAGAGGGCAGGGTGTGTGGGGATGTTGCTCATTTTCTCTGCCTCCTGCCCAGTCAGAGAAACACTATTGCCCCCTGTATCCCATAGCTGTGCTAATTAATAATGCCTGGATACTTTCGTTGGCCTTTGGCTGGAACATTGCAGCTATATTAATAAGCTCAGCAGGTATATAGTCTCTCATCATGAACATTTCCTGAACTGGGGGCTGACCCGCTGACTGACATTGTTGTTGCTATGCTTTTGCTTATTTTGAATTAGGGGTTGGACAGCATGGGACATTCTGTCCATTTCACTGTCACTCACCTCTTTATCCTCTTCATGAACATCTCTTCATTCTCCTCACTTTCCTAGGCGTTCCACCTCTTAGTGTCCCAATCTGGCTTTGTCAGTTCTCAGACCTTAATCTGTAGCAGCTTGTGCCCTCCTAGCTTTGCAAAATGGAACCCTAAAGTCTACACCTTATCCTGCTCTCCTACCTTGACTGCCAGCTCTGAAGCCAGCAGAGTAGTGGACACCCACATGTCCTTCCTAAATCTCAGCTCTTCTTCCAACTTTCTAACAGTGCACTCTGTGCAGTACCTCAGTCAAGCAAATTTGATCAGACCGAGTTTTTAGGGCATCCCAGTACTCATGCAACAGTCCACAAGCATCTAACATACAGGCCACCCTCCCCACACAGAGGTTGATGACCAACCTGGGATTCTCCCCAGGTGCCCCTTTCCCAAGACCCATTTCTTTAGTCTCCTGGTTGGCTCACCAATTATTGGTTCGCAACCTTGGTAGTTCCCCAGGTGAAATTCAAAACTGGCCATCGTTACAGAGGGCAAGGGGACACAGAAAAAAGAAGCAGATAACTCCAGATTGGTGGGTGGCAGTTTTAATAAGCAAGGGAACTTACATATGAGGCTTGGCTTGTGCAGCTGCAAGACGAGCAGATCCCTGCATCTGCCCACCAGAATCTTAAAGAGTTTATATAGCGGCCTTAAGGGGGTTCAGCCACGAATACAGTCCAGGTGGCCTCAGTAACACATTACTCTCTCAAGGCTGCATCTTTGAAGTGGCTTCTAGTACAGGGACAGTGGGTGGAAAGTTCATTCCAAGGACAGGGGAGGGGTGAGGAGTCTCCAGTTTAAGGGTCAACTAGTGGTCACATCCTCTTGATGACCTCCTCCATCTCTCAGCTGCTCCCCCCCAGCTTTCAGGACAAAATTCAGATTCCAAGCTAAGCTGTGGAATCTAGCCCCTGCCTACCTCACTGGGCTTTTTTCTTATCACAGTCTCCCATTTGTGGTTATATCAATATACTTGCAGTTCCGTGAATTTAATTCACTTTTGTCTTTCTTAGTTGTCTTTCTGCCCGGAATGTTCTTCCTGCCCTTCTTTATTTAGTTTCTGTAAATCATTCAAGTTGATGGTCTTGTAATAATATTTCATTATTTCAATCAATGCTGTAATGAACATGTACATGCAAATAGCTTTGCCTCCTTCTGAAGCAGTTGCCTTAAACCATTACTAGATGTAGGATCACTGGATCAAAGAGTACACATGATTTTAGGGCTTTGTCTGCAATTGTTAAATGATTCTTCCAAACGGTTGCATCAAAATGCCACAGCCAAGCGTGAAAGTATATCTGTTTCATTTCGCTCTCAGAGAAGTTGGTGTTGTTTAAATAAAGATTTGCCTAAGTTTTAGGGTAAAGTGCTACCACATTATTGTTTTAATTTGCATTTCTTTTTATCATTGTGAGACTGCACGTTTTCATTCATATATATATGTTTGTTTTTTCCAGTTAGTTCCATCTTGTGAAAGGTCTCTTTCAATCCATTAAAAAAATTATTTAAACAATTCAAACAATTGTTTAAATAATTTAAACAATTCACATTTGTTGTTCTCTAACATTATAAAACCTAAGTTATGTTGGACCCTTAGTAGAATGTTTGTGAAATCTGAGTAAAACAATTTACAATGTAGTCAGTAAGAGCCAATTGAAATTTTTAAATTGCCGCTTGATGAAGAACATATTCCTCGTTAACTTGAAATGTGGTCACACATGAGCTCCTTTAAAGGCAAATATCTTAGCTGACACCAGAGGGAGCCCGGTAGGCATTCCACGTGGAAGTATATCCAATTTTTAGTGCATTTCTGAAATGACACTGGAGAAAATATACAGTGAAATTATGAATACTGCACTTAACAGTCCTAGAGAGAAAAACAGAAATCAGTTCTTAAAATATATTTTCAGACTTCAACCTTTCTTGAACTAGGAAAGATATAAAATAAGAATGGTGATTAAATGAACAGTTGAAGAACACCCACAAATGCCTTTACTGATCTTGTTTTAATTGTTATTTCTGGCTCCTGTGAGCATGGGAATCAGTCAGACCTGCTTCACAGCCCAGCTCTGCTGCTTCTGAGTTGAGTGTTCTTAACCTCTCTGCCTCTGTCTCTTCACTTGCATATTGTAATACCACCTCACAGGGTTATTGTGAAGGTCAAATTGTAGATCACATCAATAAAGCATCTGGCGCATAGCACATGCTTCAGATATGTTAGCTCTTCATCTAGTGCAGTGGTTCTCAACTGGGGGTGACTTTGCCACCCAAAGAACATTTGGCAAATCTGGAGACATGTTTGGCTGATGGAGCCTGGGAGAAGAAGCCTTTGAGTCAGAAGTCCTGAGTTTGAGTCCTGGCTCTGCCCCTTTCTACCTGGGTGACCTCTCTTGATATCTCAAGCCTCTTTCCCCATCTGTGGCATGGAAGGAAGAATCCCTCATGAGGTTTATGTGGACTTTAACCATTCAGTGCTGCACAAGCATCACCTATAATCCTCTCCTTTGCTTGTCAGGTTCTGCCTCACAAAGGAGTCCGCTGAGCCTGCACGTCCGGAGCCTGTGCTCCACAACGGAAGAGGCCACAGCAGTGAGAGGCCCACGTACCGCAAAGAAAAAAAAAAAAGAGTAGCGGGTTGTGGTGAATGCTGACAGAAAGAATGAGTACGAAACACATGGGCAGCCTGTTTTCAAAAGAAGGCTTGGGGCAGGGAGTTTAGCTTTACATTCTCACAGTTAATGGATTTAATCTTGTTGGAGGGAGAGGGGGATGTTTCTCTCCAAAAGAAAGTGAAAATGAAATATCAAAAAATGGTTCAAGGGACTGGCAAAATGGGGGTGGTTTTGGTTGATTTGAGCTCAGGGATACCCAAGCAAAAGATCTGCTGGTGGGGCTGCTGGTCTGGCTCCTTAAAAGTTTTCAACCAAAGATGCTTATCCAAGCAGAGATGGAAAGATGAGGCAGCCAGCTACAAAGCCTCACTCATTTATCTGCTCTGGACTGAAGGGTTTTTATATTGAGAATCTATATCTGTTAAAGGTCATCATCAATCCTAGGGCATGTGAGCCAGTCCTGCCAGCCCCCTGGTGACAGCATGTTTGAGATAATTGCAGGCTGTCCTCTTTGACAGCTCCTTTTGACTGAACAAGTGCTGCCTTTCCCAGCACTGGCTTAATTTGGAGTTAAACAAATGCTGTAATACTGATGCAACAGCTGAGAGTGGTTCTCAGATAATCACTGTGCAAAGCGAAATTATTAGCAATATTAGCGCTTGTTGGCAGATTACTATAATTGTGCCCGTGGTAATCAGTGCTGACTCAGAATGACACAGATTCATAAATAAGACAAAAAAGTGTGTGCCAAGCAAGGATTTCCATGCCAGACAGCCTCTCCCTCCCCCATCATATGTTCAACAACAGTCTCACTCAGTTCTCCTACCATCTGCACTCAGATAACTAGGGAAGGAAAATTTTTACTGTCTAGGAGAAAATGATCATTATATTTTGATAGATGAAATTGGGCTGCCTCATTAAGTGGAAAATGTTGATCTCAAGACAGTGCAACAGAGCGGGACAATGGAAGGATTTGAGGGTCTCAAGTCTCACAGTCAAGGCTGGCCATGCCATGAGGCGGAGAAGACTACTGCCCACTTTGGAAGGTCTGGGAAGGCCAGAATTCTCCAAAATTATTCTTCCAACTGATTATTGAAGTCTGAAATGCCTTTAACCAGGGACAAAACCTCTCATACTAGCAATAAGAAATTAGGTTGTTTTCTAAATACATTATTTCACTAAAACGTCCTAACAATCTATGCTCTTGTTCTTTCATTATCCCCCACTTTGCAAGAAGTTTAGAGAAGTAAAATCACACAGAGCTAATTATATGATAGTAGCCAGGATAAACCTATTACACGCTGGTTCCTGACCCCATCTGACTGTTCTGCACCCCTATTTTACACTAGTGGTACCAGATTTTTCCCTGAAACCTGGCAACAAGGAGAAAACGTGAGAGAAGAATGGGTTTCTGAAGCAAAAGTCCCCTCAAAGGAAAAATAAAATAGAGACGGAAAGAGTAGGTGCCCCTGGGGACCATGAGGACAAGTTCTGTCACTTCCCACCTGTGCTGAGGACTGACCCTGGGCAGTGTTTCCCTCCTTGACTTTGGCAGGAGTCATGAAGCACTTTAGTCCTTTAACAAAAGCCACGGGAGGCCTGCTTTGCCTGGGCACATTCTTTTGGAGACCAGCACTGCTGTGACTAAATAGACCCCACCAGACCTCAGAGGCCCCAGCCTGGAGAAAAGGAAGTCTTGGTGATTTCCTTTATTGTGGTTATTTTCTTTACATTTTTCCCTTTCCATTTGTCCTCAAATACCTTTCTTTAGTCTTTAATTGACTGGAACCAGTTGCCAGTAAGGAAGAGAAGTATATTGTAAACTGTTTGTAGGGATTCCATATTTGTCCAAAAATTGCTCTCTTCATCTCTTGCAGATAATTTTTGGCCCCCATTTACAATGGCTGCTTGGTCCTCCCCAGCAAAATTCATGGTATAATATTCCATTGTATATATGTGCCACATCTTTTTTATCCATTCATCTGTCACTCAGCCATAAGAAAATGAAATTGAGTTATTTGTAGTGAGGTGGATGGACCTAGAGTCTGTCATACAGAGTGAAGTAAGTCAAAGAGAAAAACAAATACCTTAAGGTAACACATATATATGGAATGTAAGAAAAGAATGGCTCTGAAGAACCGAGAGGCAGGACAGGAATAAAGATGCAGACGTGGAGGGTAGACTTGAGGACATGGGGTGGGGGGCGGAGTGGTGGGCTGGGACAAGGTGAGAAAGTGGCATGGACATGTATACAGGGAGATCAGCTCGGTGCTTTGTGACCACCTAGAGGGGTGGGATAGGGAGGGTGGGAGGGAGACGCAAGAGGGAGGGGATATGGGGATATGCGTATATGTATGGCTGATTCACTTTGTTACACAAAAGAAGCTAACGCACCATTGTAGAGCAATTATACTCCAATAAAGAAGTTGAAAAAAAAATCATGGTACAAAAGACTATGGGAGAGCTTCCCTCATGGCGCAGTGGTTGAGAGTCCGCCTGCCGATGCAGGGGACACGGGTTCGTGCCCCGGTCCGGGAAGATCCCACATGCCGCGGAGCGGCTGGGCCCGTGAGCCATGGCCACTGAGCCTGCGCGTCCGGAGCCTGTGCTCTGCAACGGGAGAGGCCACAACAGTGAGAGGCCCGCGTAACGCAAAAAAAAAAAAAAAAAAGACTATGGGAGTTCAGGTCTTTTGAAAATGAGATGCCCATTCTCCTTGCTGAGCCCTGCAGTAAAACTTTCTTTGCTCCAATCTCCATTATTTTGGGGTTTGGGGCCTCACTGTGTGTCAGGCCCACAAGCTTGTGTTTGTCAACGCTTCCTGTAATAATCTATGCTGGTTAATAACCCTCAGATGGAAGGGAGGAGGACTCAGGTGATTTCAATCTCTTTTCTTTGGTATTTACCCTGTATGGTGTTCTCTGTGCTTCCTGGGTCTGTGGTTTGGTATCTGAAATTAATTGCGGGAAATTCTCAGTCATTTTTGTTTCAAACATTTCTTCTGTTCCCTTTATCTCTTTCTTCTCCTATTTCCCTTACACGTATGTTACACCTTTTGTAATTGTCCACAGTACCTGGAGAGTCTGTTCTTTTTAAGTCTTTATTCTCTTTGCTTTTATCTTTTAAAGTTTTTTTTGGATATCCTCAAGCTCAGAGATTCTTCTTTCCTCAGCCATGTCTAGTCTGCTAATAAACCCATCAAAGGCATGGCATTCTTTATTTCTAGTACAGTGTTTTTGATCTCTAGCATTTCTTTTTGGTTCTTTCGTAGGATTTCCATTTCTCTGCTTACATTGTCCATTTGTTCTTGCATCCTGTCTACTTTATCCATTAGAGCCCCTACCATATAAATCATAGTTTTAAATTCCGGGTCTGATAATTCCAACATCCTTGCCATGTCTGGTTCTGATGATTGCTCTGTCTCTTCAAATTGTCTTTTGTGATGTTTGGTATGCTTTGTCATTTTTTTTCTTGGTAGCTTAACATGATGTACCAGGTAAAAAGAACTGCTATAAATAAGCCTATAGTCATGTGGTGGTGTGGTGTGGGGCAGGGGAAGCATTCTATAGGCCAGTGGTCAGGTCTCAGTCTTTTGGTGAGCTTAGGCCTCTGGACTGTGAATTTCGCAAGAGTTTCTCGGTTTTTTCTTCCCCCCTTAGGTGGAACAGAGTGGCTAGAGTGGGCTGGAGTTGGGTATTTCCCTTCCCCCAAGTCAATCAGGCTCTGATAATAACCCAGCAGGTGAGGCTCTGGTTAACTAGTTTCCCCTGCGGGCAGGCTTTTTAAGTAGAACAGAGTACTCTGGGATATTTCAAAATGGCTCCTTTTCTCCTTCTCTCTGCTAGAAGCAGGAGGGGATTTTTCTCCGATGTTTCCTGAGGGAATCTGGTCGGGCTTCCGGAGGTAGAGCTCACAGTATTACTGGGTCCCTGTGGAGTTTTAACTCA
>NW_006798991.1:59195-70389 GCF_000442215.2 Lipotes vexillifer | reverse complement strand
CCTGCTGAGCCTCCAGCAATTCGTCAATTACAGTTCCTGGTTTCCGGCCCTGCATGTTGGTTCCCAAAGGTAATCCCTTATATTTGCCTGTCTTTCTAATCTTGCTGGCAGTGGTTTGCTCTGCGTTCTCTCCTTTGTTATGGATATGAGTTGCTGCTTTTTGTCTGTTCAGCTTTTTACTTGTTTAAATGGGGTCGCGGCTTCCAAGCTCCTTACATGGGGAACCAGAAATCAGACCCCATCCCGCACTCCCCCTCCATCCCAGTTAAAGCAGAGAGCTGCCTGAATAGTAGTAGGAAAAAAAAAAAAGGACTAAGCATGTGTGGGAGTAGGGAAGTGTGGAAAAAATTACCTAAATCAAGTGTCTATTATGTTTTAGATCTTTAAACAATGTGTGTCTTTACTCATCACAGAAGTCATATGCTGTGTTTTACTGCCAGACATACCCCTTCCTTTTTCTGATAATCAAATGCTCTGTTGTGAAACATTCAGGGTCTTTTAGGAAGGTCAAACTCTGCATCAGAGACAGCTGGACCACCTAGACAAGCAATCAGCAAACTTTTTCTGGAAAGAACATGAAAAGATGTTCAGCACCACTAATTATTAGGGAAATACAAATCAAAACCACAATAAGATATCACCTCATACCTGTTAGAATGGCTACTATGAAAAAGACAAGAAATAATAAATATTGGAGAGGATGTGGAAAAAAGGGAAACTTTTGGTAGGTTTTAAAATTGATGCAACCACTATGGAAACCAATATGAAGATTCCTCAAAAAATTAAGAATAGAGTTACCATATGACCCAGCAATTTCACTTCTGGGTATTTATCCAAAGAACAGGAAAACACTAATTCAAAAAGATACCTGGGCTTCCCTGGTTGCGCAGTGGTTGAGGGTCCGCCTGCCGATGCAGGGGACGCGGGTTCGTGCCCCGGTCCGGGAGGGTCCCGCATGCCGCAGAGCGGCTGGGCCCGTGGGCCATGGCCGCTGAGCCTGCGCGTCAGGAGCCTGTGCTCCGCAACGGGAGAGGCCGCGACGGTGAGAGGCCCGCGTACCGCAAAAAAAAAAAAAAAAAAAAACCTGCACCCCCATGTTCATTGCAGCATTATTTACAGTAGCCAACATATGGAAACAATCTAAGTGCCCATCAATGGATGAACAGCTAAAGAAGATGTAGTATATATATACACAATGGAATTCCACTCAGCCATGAAAAAGAATGAAATTCTGCCATTTGTGACAACATGGACAGATCTTGAGGGCATTATGCAAAATGAAATAAGTCAGAGAAAGACAAATACCATATGATTTCACCCATATGTGGAGTCTTAAAGAAAACAAAACAAGCAACTCATAGATACAGAAATCAGAGTAGTGGTTACCAGAGGGAAGCAGGGGAGGAATGGAGGAAATGGGCAAAGGGAGTCAACTGAATGCTGATGGATGGTAACTAGCCTTGTGGTGGTGATCATTTTGTAGTGTATATAGATACAGAATTATAATACTGTATACCTGTAACTTATGTAATAATAATTATACACACACACACACCAGATAGAACATATTTTTGGCTTTGCAAGACATACTGTCTCTGTCATAACTACTCACCTCTACTGGTATAGCGTGAAAACAGCCACAGACAATATAAATGAAGGAGCACGACCAGATGTGGCCCATGTGGGGCTGGATTTGGCCCCAGGGTTATACTTTGTCCGCTCCTGATCTAGACCTTACCAATTGAAGTGCCCTGCCCTCTGGCCACAGTGATTGGCTCAGGGATAGTATGTAATCCAAGCTAGACCAATCAGAATATGCCCTGGAATTTTTCTATTGAAGCTACAGAAGAGTTGGCCCTGCAGTTAATTGTGAAGATGTGGATCTGGAACTGCCAAGGGCCATCTTCTTTGCGTGTTAGAAAGGTTCTAGCTGAGAAATGGAGAAAAGAGAGAGAGAATTATTGGTATTTCTTGAGCCCCTAATCCCAGTCAAGGATCCAGATCTTCCTTTATGATTTATAGTTCTATGCACACAACTTTTTATGGAAGCTAGTTTGAGTCTGATTTTGCTCTTTAAAATATTCTGGCTGATATACTATAAGAAATCAACATTATTCCTGTTTTACAAATTAATTTGTATTCTGCTCTGTCACTTACTAACTGGGAGACCTTCAACAGTTTAATTACCCTCTCTAAGCCCAAATTTTTTGATTTGTAAAATAGGAATAATAATGTACATTCATCCCATGATTGAATGGGATAATTTATGTGTAGCACATATGAATCTCTGTTCACAGATTCAGGTGATCAAGGAATATTACTTTATTTTCTATGACTTCATTTTACTCTGAGGCCCCTCTTTTCCTGGCTAGTTAAAACTTCTCTGGCATTCTTGGGTGTCCCTGCCCCTTACCATTATTGTATTACAACTCCAGTGAGTGTGTGTGTGTGTGCATGCATGTGTGTGTGTGTGTGTATTATGTGGAGGGTATTTGTCATCTGGTCTCATAGAAATAGGACTTAAGAAGTGGCCAAAGGAGGCAGCTTTTATATTTTTTTAAGACAAAGAAACAAATTTGAAGGGAATTGACAGGACAAAGAAACTAGGTTTGGGATTTTAATAAGGAATATCAGCAGAGTTTGGTCTTGTGTGGTAAATTAAAGAAGTAACAAGGTTTGTTCATAGGGGCTTCTCACCCAAATTCTTCTGGAGATAAGGGTGTCCTTCTACCTCCAGATGCACGGAGGGCACCTTCCATATGAAAGATTTATTTCCTGCTTTCAGGGAGACAGAGAGGAGGATAAGAGTGTTCTTCTTGCATTGGCTCTTTCTTTAAGTAACTTTAATTCAAAATAATCAATATGCCGTTGAGGCACATTTTGGGACCACCCACCCTGAGTCCCAGAAACTGCATGGTTACAAAATCAGAACTCACAGTCAGCATGAATGTGTGATGTGCGGACCCACAAGGGAATGTTGAGTAACTGTAAGGGATTTGGGGAGCAGGGATGGGTCAAGGGAATGACAGACCTTTTTTGTTTGTTTTTATGTTTGTTTTTACATATAGTTGATTTACAGTATTGTGTTAATTTCAGGTGTACAGCTTGATGATTTGGGTTTTCTGCAGATCATATTCCATTATAGGCTATTATAAGATATTGGATATAATTCCCTGTGCTATACAGTAAAGCATTTTCCTTATCTATTTTATGTATAGTAGTTTGTATCTGCTAATCCCATACCCCTAACTTGTCCCCCCACCCTCTTTGATAACCATTAGTTTGTTTTCTATGTCTGTCTGTTTCAGTTTTGTATATAGATTCACTTGTATTATTTTTTAGATTCCACATATAAGTGATATCATATAGTATTTCTCTTTCTCTGTCTGACTTATTTCACTGAGCATTATATTCTCTAGGTCCATCAGTGTTGCTGCAGATGGCAATATTTCATTCTTTTTTATGGCTGAGTAATATTCTCTTGTATACATATACACCACATCTTTTTTTAATTGAAGTATAGTTGATTTACAATGTTGTGTTAATTTCTTCTGTACAAAGTGACTCAAACATATATATATACATATACTTTTTCATATTCTTTTCCATTATGGTTTGTCACAGAATATTGAATATAGTTCTCTGTGCTGTACAATAGGACCTTGTGGTTTATCCATCCTATATATAATAGTTTGTCTCTGCTAATCCCAAACTCCCAATCCTTCCCTCCCCTACCCCCCATTCCACTTGGCAACCACAAGTTTGTTCTCTATATCTGTCAGTCTGTTTTTGTTTCATAGATATGTTGATTTGTGTCGTATTTTAGATTCCTCATATAAGTGATATCATATGGTATTTGTCTTTCTCTTTCTGACTTACTTCCCTTGGTATGATAATCTCTAGGTCCATCCATGTTGGTGCAAATGGCATTATTTCATTCTTTTAAATGGCTGAGTAATGTTCCATTGTGTATATATATATATATACACACCTCATCTTTATCCATTCATCTGTCAGTGAACATTTATATTGCGTCTGTGTCTTGGCTATTGTAAATAGTGCTGCTATGAAGATGGGGTGCTTGTATCTTATTTTTTCTTTTTTGCGGTACGCGGGCCTCTCACTGTTGTGGCCTCTCCCGTTGCGGAGCACAGGCTCCAGATGCGCAGGCTCAGCAGCCATGGCTCACGGGCCCAGCCACTCCGCGGCATGTGGGATCTTCCCAGACCGGGGCACGAACCCGTGTCCCCTACTCTCAACCACTGCGCCACCAGGGAAGCCCTGTATCTTTTTGAATTATAGTTTTGTCTGGGTATATGCCCAGGAGTGAGATTGCTGGATCATACGGCAGCTTTTTATTTTCGTTTCTTGAGGAATCTCCATACTGTTTTCCATAGTGGCTGCACCAATTTACATTTCCACCAACGGTGTAGGAAGGTCCCCTTTTCTCCACACTCTCTCCAGCATTTGTTATTTGTAGACTTTTTAATGATGGCCATTCTGACAGGTGTGAAGTGGTACCTCATTGCAGTTTTGATTTGCATTTCTCTAATAATTAGTTATATTGAGCATCTTTCATGTGCCTACTGGCCATCTGTATGTCTTCTTTGGAGACATGTCTATCAAGGTCTTCTGCCCATTTTTTGACTGGGTTCTTTGGTTTTTGATATTGAGACACATGAGCTATTTGTAAATTTTGGAGGTTAATCCCTGGTCTGTCGCATCATTTGCAAATATTTTCTCCCATTCTGTGTGTTGTCTTTTCATTACATTTATGGTTTCCTTTGCCGTGCAAGAGCTTGTAAGTTTAAGTCAAACTTGTTTATTTTTGCTTTTATTTCTATTGCCTTAGGAGACTGACCTAAGAAAACATTGATACGATTTGTGTCAGAGACTGTTTTGCCTGTGTTCTCTTCTAGGAGTTTTATGGTGTCTTGTCTTATATTTAGCTCTTTAAGCCATTTTGAGTTTATTTTTGTATATGGTGTTAGGGTGTGTTCTAACTTCATTGATTTACATGTGTCTGTCCAACTTTCCCAACACCACTTGCTGAAGAGACTGTCTTTTCCCCATTGTATATTCTTGCCCCCTTGGTTGAAGATTAATTGTCCCTAGTTGTGTGAGTTTATTTCTGGGCTCTCTGTTCTGTTCCATTTGATCCTTATGTCTGTTTTTGTGCCAGTACCATGCTGTTTTGATTACTGTAGCCTTGCAGTATTGTCTGAAGTTTGGGAGGGTTATGCCTCCTGGTTTGTTCCTTTTCCTCAGGATTGCTTTGGCAATTCTGGGTCTTTTATGGTTCCATATAAATGTTAGTATTACTTGTTATTTCTGTGAAAAATGTCATGGGTAATTTAATAGGGATCACATTAAATCTGTAGATTGCTCTGGGTAGTATGGCCATTTTAACAATATTAATTCTTCTAATCAAAGAGCATGGGATATCTTTCCATTTCTTTGAATCATCTTTAATTTCCTTCATTAATGTTTTATAGCTCTCAGCATATAATCTTTGTCTCCTTGGTGAGGTTTGTCCCTAGTATTTTTTTTTTGGTGCGATTTTAAAAGGGATTGTTTGTTTACATTCCCTTTCTGATACTTCATTGTTAGTGTAAAGAAATGCAACTGTTTTCTGTATGTTGATTTCTATCTACCACATCTTAAGCCAGTTGTCTGTTGATGAACACCTGGGTAGCTTCCATGTTTGGCTCTTGTAAATAGTGCATGACAGACGGTTTTAAGCTTTATTACTTAAGATGGTGATGAAACAAACCTCCCCCTTTCCTCCCCACTGTTATTGTCTCACCTACCTAATGTTTGTGCAAAGCATCACAGTTTATAAAACGTGTTCATGTACATTAGTTCATTCAATCACAGTCTTTTCACCAATCATATGAGGTATTTTTATTACTGTAATTATTTCCATTTAACAGATGAGGAAGCTGAGGTTCAAACAGGTGGGACATGAGTATCCATAGATATGCATGAGTACATATAGCACATAGCTTGTGAGAATTTAACCAGGTTTCCTGATGCCAAGTTCAATTACTTTTCTTCTCATTTGTATAGGTTTTTTGTTTTGTTTTGTTTTGTTTTACATGTCCTTTCTGACCTGGAGTATCCTAGCATTTTCTGCCCATTGGAGACATTTGTTTGGTCCAAATGTCCTGCGCTTTCTCTCTCTTGTATATAACATACAGACAGGCTCCCTGAAGCCATTTAGTTCATAAAAGCAACTTTCAGCTTTGAATCATCTTTGGGACAACAGTTGTTAGCAAGTAATTTTAAACAATAGTATCTGTAATTAAAATACAGAATGAAAACATTTGTTTACACTTCCATCATAGCAGATGTTTCCATGATATTGGCTGCTCTGCTAACTTGCAAGCTATTGTTTTTATTAATAATGGCATTTTATCATTCTACAAACAACCATAAGCAAGGGAGGGAGAGAAAGAGAGAGACATCAAAACAACCTGTTGGTTTTTATATTGTCAAGTACTTATTTCCCTTAAAATTTTTTTTGGCAAGTGAGGGAACTAGAAAATTGTTTTCTATTTCTGTCTTAGCAGGAGTCAAAACTGGTAAGGATTTCTCCAGACACGCCCTAACTTATTCATGTTTTTTAGGACTATTAGATTAAATGAGAATATTTATCTGACTCTTTTCCTTTAGAATATTGCAGCATTAGAAACATGTCATGAAATTGTCTCCCTTAAGAATGTACCCATCTGATTAATTTTGAATAATAGTTCAACTCCTATATTTTCTTACCCTAATGTGAAATGCGTCAGGCCATGCAAAACAGTGACACAGAAACTAGACCAGAGGGAACTAGGGAAGGAGGAGAGAGTAGGAGTCTGGGGTCTGGTCTAGAATCACATGCCTACCAGCCTCCTTCCCAACCAATAACTTACTCTGAGCTCCTGGCCAAGACATGGTCTTTCTAGTCTTAAGAACTGTGTTAATATAAATATGAATAGTTGTGTAAAATAACTCAACTTACATATTCACAAGGATATTGGGGAGGAAAATAAGAAACCAATCCCTGCTTTTCATTCAGTGGGGAAGCTTAATATGTCTTCTTACTAAAGATAAATAGGGGAATTGATGGTGTTAATTCTATTAGATTTTTCAATGTACTTGATTTTTTTTCTTTACTTTTCAAAATAGCAGACTAAATTCTCTAGTTCTGTTTAACTCAGGCTATGGTAAAAATTCATCAGAACCCTTCAAATCTACTGTGGCTGGCAGTGGGCCAGGCTTAAGAGGAGAGTGACAGGAACACAGTATAAATGAATGGGGCCTGGTGATGTGAAAGGGGGCCCCTGGGGCAAATCCCTGGTGAAGAGTTTGAACCAGATCCTCCTGACTCAGGGGTTATGATAGGTAGGTCACAAAAATGGCTCCAATTCTTCTCTCCTTAAATCCATGCCCTTGCCATGTAATTTTGCAGTGCCCTCCTCCTCTTGGTCCTACTCTTTGACGCTGCTTTGCTTTGGTCAATGGGACATTAGCAAATACTGCTCAAGAAGAGGCTTGAGCAGTGCCTGCCCACTCATATTTCTGCATTTGCCATGAGGATAACATGAGCAGACTAGCCTCCTAGAGAATGAGACACAGAGCTGAGCTGAGTTATCCCAGTTGCCCAAGCTAAGGCCAGCCTCTATCAGCCAGTGGCCAGCTGATCCCCAGATATCTGAGCCAGCCTAGCCAAGATCAGCAAAGTGATTAGCTGATCTTAGACTAGTGAGCAGTAAACACTTAAAGTTATGTTACTTAGATTATGTGGTTGTTTGTTTCAAGGGAAATGCTAATTGACACAGCCTCCACCTCCCAAGTTTTCTACGTGGACCCAAACCTAGTGGCCCTGGTGATAGGGAAAACTAACTTGGAGCTTATCCAGAATACCGATTAGTAGTAGGGGAAAGTCAGCCAGTGCCTTACAGTTGAGCCAGGATGGTTCTCAATGGGACTTCTTCCCATGTGACCATTTGAGCTTTGACCACATTTGTTATTTTCAATTTCTCCTTCCATCTGGGGACTGAGAAATGTTCTTTCTTTCATGTTCCCTTTTCATTCCTAAGACTTTTCTAAAGAGCTGAAACAAAGAAACACATACAGGAAACTAGAGAGGCAATCATTCATGTTGCTTGTTGTTAGGAACTGCAAGATGTATCCGTGTCCCCCAGAATCTTTTCCATTGGCCTGTGTTTCAGAAAGCCTATCCACTCTTTTGAGAGAAAGCATTGTTCTCAAAAAACAATAACAAAATGATTACAGAGCTAGTATGCTCACCAAAAGGCAATTCACTAAGTTTTCAATTCAGCCACACGGTTGTCATCAAGTATGTGGTTATAACAGAAGGAACCTTAGAAATCTATCAGTCTCATCTTTGATTTTATGTAAAAGAAGCATAATCCTAGGAAAGTTAGGTGACTTTGTTCAAAATAAAATAACCTAAGTTGAAACTCACATTCAGGATTTCAGACCCCAGGTCTGATGCCGCTCCCACCATGCTGCTGCGTTTCGGGCAGCAACTCCCAGCCCCTCAGAGGAGAAGAACCCATACGTATCAGACGGCCTCTCTGGGTACTGTCAAGCGTTACCGAACTAAAATTAAGCAGCCTTGTGGCCTACTTATACACAGTGGTTTATTCAGGGAAACACCAATCCGATAACCAAAAAAAAAAATTTTAAAGAAACTTAAATCATTATTGAACTATTTCAATAAACATCAAAGGGGGATTCCATTAATAAAATCCAGTGAACTGTCTTCCTCCCTTTATACCCCTCACACATAGCTGCCCCCATTCTCTCCTCCCTCTTTTCAAACTCTCCCAAACTGTGCCCCAATTCCAACCCCCACAGCTGCTTCATTTCTTCCCTCCCTTCTCTTTTGGATCTGTTCCTCTCCCAACGACTCCAGCCCTTTCCAATGAAAACCAGTTGGAATTCTCGACTTCTGTGATTCTGTCTCTACCTAATACCCTTTTTTTGTGTAACAGGGTCTTGGGAATCTATTGGGCAAAATAAAATTCTCCTCAGTGGATGGGAGTGAGAGAGAAGCTACACACACACCAGGATATAAGACCAGGGAGCAGGACTTTATGTCTGTGACCCTGCTATATACTGATCGCCCAGAAGAGTGATAGTATGTTGTATTAATTAAATGCATAAATATTTGCTAAATAAAGAAATGTCACACATGCAATGAAACCTCCAGGAGGTACAGAAGAACAAAGGCTGTCAAGTTGTATTGTCAGTCACGTGGACACCATTGCAGCAAAGTGGCTGGTGTCAAGGAGAGGATCTTATAATCTAGCAAATTACGTTGTGCCAAAGACATTAATCCTGTTGATTCCAAGTAATGAAGTCATGTTAGGAGCGAAGGATCATATTTTCACCACCATGCAGTCTTCCTGGTAATAGGTGAGCACAGGATGGCAGACAAGCCACTGGTTGTTGCCCCTCCTTTTATGGTGTGTATGAAAAGAAAAAGATGTTCCCTCTACTGTTATCTGGGGGGCAAAAAACAGAATTTATCATTTCATGCTCTAATGATCAAAGTTATCAAAGGAAGAATGTGAGGTACAAGCTCTAATTGTCTGGAAATGATTTCCCTGTGAAAATGATTACCTCAGCTCTGTTGCAATATCATCATTTTCACATAAAGAAAGAAAGTTGAGAAAATGTTTAAAAATAATTAGATTCCAGGAAAGTTAATTAGACAAGCACTAGTTCTATTTTAAGAGGAAGATAATGAATAGTTTTATGACAAGACAAAGTGGAGGGTGGGGGAAAATCACATCAGAAGAAATGCCATGAAACGCTTCAGTGTTTTTAAAGACCAACTTCCCCAAGACATGCTGCCCCCAACTTTCTCACATTGCCATTGTCAATCTCCACAGCGTTGGGAGCACTTCCTAGTAATGTGACATAATGGAATAGAGTCATGACAGATCCACCTCTTTTGTCTAAAGAATATCTCTAAATGACTGAAATGCTCCTTCTAAAAGGTTAAATCATTCAATCTCTGCTTTGGATATATTTCCTAATTCATTCCAGTCTGCCTTTAGTCATTTCCTGTTTGTACTCTCAATGATCTGAAAATGTCTTTGCACGGTTTTTAAAGTTGTATAAAACTAATTGGAGAAAAAAATAATTATCTTCATTCTCTACTGTCAGGAAAATATAAAGCATAAAGAATGAAAAAACTTTTTACCACAAAGGCATTTTCTGAGATGATTATGTAATAAGCTTACTTGGAAATGTTCCCTTGTCTTTGGCATCTAGCTTTGCTGATAAAGAGCTGCGTACGATAATTATCATTTACTACATATTTTTCTCCTTTCCTCGGATAGCTTTTGAGGTTTTACATTTTAACCTTTATTTTCGACAGTTTTGCTAGAAAGTGTCTGGTGTGAGTTTATTTTTATTTACTAGGTTTAATATTCAAGCTGTATTCCTATTCTGAGAACTCATGTCTTTCTTCATTTCTGGAAACTCAACCATTATCTCTTCAAGTTTTATTTATCCATCATCATTCCTTCTGTTCTTTTTGTTTGGAATTGCTGTAGATACACACTGTGGACTCTTAATATAGCTACCATCTTTCTTTTTCATATTTATTATCTCACTACATCTCTGTGTGGCTTTCTGTGTGAATTATCTGCTCTATTTCTATTCGCTAATTACTTCCAACTGTGACCAGTCAAAAGTTATTTCTTGCATTGATATTGTCTCAGTGATTATACTTTGGGCAAAGGTGATTAAAAGGTGCAAACTTCCAGTTATATAATAAGTAAGTTCTGGAGATGTAATGCAGCAGTGTGACTATAGTTAATAATACTGTATTGTGTATTTGATGCCAGCCCCTGGTGTCAAGCAGTGAAACCAACTCCTGCCTTCCAATCCCTTTTAATGCCTGATGCTAACCCTCTTGACTCAGAATTGGGAGCCCAGCAAGACCTCTGGCCCTGTGTTATCTTACAGGAATATTATTTTGTTTGTGAGCATCATTTTTAGAAGTCTTTTTTATTGCTTGCTGGGACACTGCTATGCATTTGGAGTGGTGGCCTGGGGAGAGATGCGCTCAAAGCCTGAACATACAGCATAATTTTCACTGGAAGTCAACACGGTTATTTTACAGATGAGGAAATTGATGTGTAGAGAGATTAGGTGATCTTTCCCT
>NW_006798991.1:37258-59108 GCF_000442215.2 Lipotes vexillifer | reverse complement strand
CCCTAGGAACAGACAGAATTGGAGCTAAATGCCAGACTACTGTGTAGTCTTATAATTGAGACTCTTCCCATTACACGGTAATATTTTGTTTCTAATTGGTGCTGGTGTTGACAAAAAATAAATCAATAGTCAATCTAAGAAAGAAATGGAAAATTTTATTCAAGCCAAACTGAGGAGTATAACCCAGGAGACAGTCTCTCAGAGAGCTCTGAGAGCAGTTCCGAAGAGGTAAAGGGAGAGGCCAGTACACATGTGATTTTGGCGAATGGGTACGTGCAGTCATGCACTCATCTCGGTAGAAGATTTTGCTATTTGTGAGGAACAGGTATCTTAGTTAATGGTTTAGTGCTTTTCTAAGTATGAGAAGATGCAAGAAGCTGGGATCACACAGTCTTCTCCTGGAAATATCTCAGAGCCAGTTCTGTCAGTTCTCCCAGAACACAAAGTGCCTCATCCTGATCTTCGCCCTGAATTCCTTTCGAGGTGTATTATAGGTCAGTGACTGCAGTGGCTGATGACTTGATTCTTATAGAACTGGATGGTGGGCAACATTCTATATTTTACAGTCTCCTCTCTTTTGGTCTTAATTTCAACCAAGGTTTGGGAGGCATTTCGTGACTACTTTGTCCCATGGTGCTAAGATTGCTCATTCCCAGGTCAGGTGAGGACTTCCTTGATAAGCTAGTCCGTGCGCTGTTACTGGACCTAGGCCCTGTTAAAGTACCCAGAAGCCTCTGGACCACCTGTCTTACTAGCCTGTTATGGTCCAGGAAATGTTTCCCTTTTGTTGCTTCTTCCCATATCTAGAGTTATAATATTGCAATCATTGATCTTATAGAGCTGGATATTTGATCAGCTGTTTCAAGTCACCTAATTATTAATTTTAACTGAGGCTCAGTCATACATTTAGTAATGTAAGAAACAATCTTGTAAAATGAGCAGAATACAAGTAATATAGTTAGTAACATTAATAAGGTCATAAATAAATATTTAAGCTAAGAACTTACATTCAGTATGGCCCAGTATCTCACCAGGTTATCTGACCAGTCTGTTCTGCCCCAATCACTGTCTTTAAGGGAAATGATATATTGGCTGCACCTGTAGGTGGTCTGCACCTATAAGGTGAGTGGTGAGTCATCATGACCCCTTATAAGTTAGAGAAACAAATATTATATTCTAAGGAGTTACACAGCTGGCATCAGAAGGAGAAAAATTGATCTTTATGGTTGAACAGGTATTTCTACCACTGGGGAATCTGGTTAATGCAGAATGCAGATAGATGCATGATGCACACTAGAGGGGAGGGAGGAGGCCCAAATGGCCAGAGAAAATTTTTGTTTGAATTCTTCTTGTCATGCCTTAAACTGTGAATTTCTATTTCATCACTGGGCACTGTGCTAAGATATGTATGTGTGTGTGTAGTGGTCAGGTAGGGCCAGCTTCTGGAAGAATTCTAAAACAAGGTTTTCTGATCTTAAAAGAAGCTTATCACTTCATTGGAAATGACAAAACCAGACGTATAAAACAATTACAGAAGGATTAGAATCAAATTATGGAGTATTGGTTAAACAATGACAGAAATTGGGGGGGTAAAAGGACATCGGTGGAGAGTATTGGAGCAGGCTCTATGGGAAAGTTGACGCTTGAGCAGACCTTTGAAGAAAGGGTAGATTTTAAATGGTCAAGGGGAAAAGGAATGAGGTGGGAGGTGAGAAGGGACTAGAGACCAGACAGAGGTAAAGAAGAGGGAATGGGCAGCTGTAGGCACCGCAGTGAGAGGCGGGAGGGGGCAGCTGAGGAGAGCAGAGCCGACCCTCAGGGAAAGCAGCCCGCCTGGGAGGCACTGAGATGTCCTAGGGATGTGGAGATGCAGAGAACCAGTGAGGAGGGAAGGTTAGTAGACACGATAATTAGTTCCTCTAACCCTGGAGGGAAAGAAGAGAGAGGATCCATTAGGGAATAGAAACACATTTTTATCTGCCAGGTTTATTGTTTGTTTTCATAGTTAGAAACTTATATTGTCCTAGAAGTCTCATAGACTCTAAGTATCTTTACCAGAATAAAGCAGAAATATGCCGACTATTGCTATTTCTAAAACTTACAGACTTTCAGAACTTATAAATTCATAAGCAATCAAGAAGCAGAATTAAAGCCTATGGGTCTGGTAGTAGGGCCTCTGAAGCTGTTTTTTTGGTTTTTTTGTTTTGTTTTGTTTTTTTAATGCCAAGTCTTGTCTGAGTTCAGTCAGAAAGTCTGTTATTTGTGCAACTATTAAATTCACTCAAACTGCTGGATTTTATAGGATTTTTGGCTGAACTGATCAGATACTGCTGTGTGAAGATAAAGTAAAGCTGGTACCCACACCAGTTTTACTGAAATCACAGAAATGAATGATTGGATTCTATCACTCAACCTTTTATTTTAGGCTACATTATGCAGCAAATATAATCACATTCTTTTTTGCTTTAATATCATGTAGACATATATTAAAGCAAAATAGAATAATATATATATGTATATACATGTAGAAGAAGATTATATGTATATAATCTTTTTTATTTATTATCCATTGATGGGCACTTAGATGGTCTTTGCATCTTGGCTGTTGTGAATGATGCTGCAAAGAAACGTGAAAGTAAAGGTACCTCTTCAAGATCCTGATTTTATTTCCTTTGGCTGTATACCCAGAAGTAGAATTGCTGGATACTATGGTAGTTCTGTTTTTATTTTTTTGAGGAACCTCCATACTGTTTTCCACAGTAGCTGAACCAATTTACATTCCCACCAAGAGTGCACAAGCGTTCCCTTTTCTCCACATCCTTGCAAACACTTATCTCTTGTCTTTTTGATAATGGCCATTCCAATAGGTGTGAGGTAATATCTCATTGTGGTTTTGATTTGTATTTCTCTGATGATTAGTTAATGTTGAGCACCTTTTGACATACCTGTTGTTCATTTGTATGTCTTCTTTGGCAAAATGTCTATTCAGATCCTCTTCCCATTTTTTAGCCAGATTGTTTTTTGCTACTGAGTTGTAAGAGTTTCTTGTATACTTTGGATATTAACCCCTTATTAGACAGATGGTTTGCAAATACTTTCTCCCATTCTGTAGGTTGCCTCTTCATTCTAACTGTTTTTTCTGCTGTGCAGAAGCTTTTTCATTCAATGTAGTTCCACTTACTGACTTTTGCTCCTGTTGCTTGTGCTTTTGGTGTCATATCAAAAAAAAATCATTGCCAAGACCAATGTCAAGGAGCTCTTTCTGTGTTTTTCTCTAAGAGTTTTATTGTTTCAGGTGTTACGTTTAAATCGTTAATTTTTGTTGAGTGGTATGAGAATCCAATTTCATTCTTGTGCATGTGGCTATCCAGTTTCCCCAACACCATTTATTGAAGACACTACTCTTTCTCTTGAGCATTCCTGGCTCCTTTGTCAAATATTAGTTGACCATATATGTGAGGGTTTATTTCTGGCCTCTCAATTCTGTTCCATTGGTCTATGTGTCTGTTTTTTATGCCATACCATACCATTCTGATTACTGTAGCTTTGTAATATAGTTTGAAATCAGGAAGTGTGATGTCTCCAGCTTTGGTCTTCTTTCTTAGGCTTGCTTTAGTTATTTGAGGTCTTTTGTGGTTCCATACAAATTTTAAGATTGTTTTTTCTACCTATATGAAAAATGCTATTGGAATTTTGATATGGATTGCATTGAATATTAGATGGCTCTGGGTAGTATTGACATTTTAACAATATTAATTCTTCCAAATGATAAACACAGGATATCTTTCCATTTACTTGTGCCTTCTTCAATTTCTTTCATCAAAGTCTTACAGTTTTCAGTGTACATATCTTTCACTTCCTTGGTTAAATTTATTCCTAAGTATTTTATTATGTTTGATGGGATTGTTTTCTTTGTTCCTTTTTCATGTATTTTGTTGTTAGAATATAAAAATGCTATATACTATCGCATTTTGCATGTTGATTTTGTATACTGCAACTTTACTGAATTCATTTATTATTTCTAACAGGTTTTTGGTGGAGTCTTTAGTATTTTCTCTATATAAGATCACATCATCAGCAAATAGAGACAATTTTACTTCTTCCTTTCTGATTTGGAATGAATGAGCAAACATCTTCAGCAAGGAGCACGGCTTTCTGGGGTGCCATCACACCTTTCCCCAACCCATCAAATATTTACAGCACGGGCTTTGATAAGAGACTTCTGCCTTCTGTCAGTCCGTTATTCAGCACTCTGTTCCGCTTTGGTGCTCCAGCAGAGGGCTAAGACCAGTTATTTTCCTTGGCCATTGCTATAGACTGAATGTTTGTGTCCCTCCAAAATTTATATGGTGAAGCATAATCCCCAACATGTTGACATTTGGAGATTTGGCCTTTGTGAGTTGATTAGGTCACAGGGCAGAGTCCTCCTCATAAATGAGATTACTGCCCTTATAAAAGAGACTACAGAGAGCTTCATTGCTCCTTCTACCATTGGAGGACACAGGAATAGACATCTGTCTATGAACCAAGAAGCAGGTTCTCACCAGACACTGAATCTACCAGGACCTTGAACTTGGACTTACCAGCCTCTAGAACTGTGAAAAATAAATGTTCGTTGTTTAAGCCACCCAGTCAATAGTATTTTTGTTATAGTAGCCAGAATGGACTGAGATAACTATCCATTAATGAATATACCAGCACCTATATTATAGGACATGAGGCTCAAACTTCTTGAGAATGCTTTTGAGTGAATTCATTCCTTAAGTGGAACAAACCCACCTTCCTTCCACTTAAAGATCTCCACCAGCCCTTTCTTTGGATGCTGGGAAAGGTTTTTGCCAGCCTAAGGTTATGACTGGGAAAGAAACCTGAGAGCTTCTGATAGAATCTCAGCCATATGCCTTGACCGAAAGCTTGCTGGTGCTCAAGGCAAGTAGCTGCCCTCAATGAATCTTAACAAATTACCCTTAAAAGACTAAAGCTTCCCTTCCCCACTCACTTCCACCTCCGTTATCTCCAGAAAGGCACTGAGGACCCTTTGGCTAAGAATTTATACAGTCATGGCTGGAGCAGTAACCTCAAAAGTTCTCCTCGGGCTTCCCTGGTGGCGCGGTGGTTGAGAGTCCGCCTGCCAATGCAAGGGGCACGGGTTTGTGCCCCAGTCCGGGGGGATCCCACATGCCGCGGAGCGGCTGGGCCCCGTGAGCCATGGCCGCTGAGCCTGCGCGTCCGGAGCCTATGCTCCGCAACGGGAGAGGCCACAACAGTGAGAGGCCCGCGTACCGCAAAAAAAAAAAAAAAAAAAAAAAAAAAAAAAGTTCTCCTCATGTAGCTAAAGGGAGAGTCATGAATTAATATATGTCAGCTTTGGGTCCAGTTTTTATTTATTCCTTCTTGTGAGCTTAGGTTGTCTCAACCCTGGAAACAAATGTTTGCTCTTTGAAGGGTGTGTGGGTACACAGTTAGCTCAACATTTGGACAATGAGGAGAAGTCTGCCTTCTTGGCTTGCCCTGTACTCCTTCCTGGGCTCTCTTTAAGCTCTCATGAAGCATTAATCCACACTGAATGACCCAGACTTAGAGAAATGTTCTGCTGGGGGCTGCTGTGAACCCCACAGTGAGACCAAAGCTGTGGGGAAGGGCCAAGGTTTCCTGAAAGATGGCCATTATTTGTATATATGTCCCACATCTTCTTCATCCATTCATCTGTCGATGGACATTTAGGTTGTTTCCATGTTTTGGCTATTGTGAATAGTGCTGCTGTGAGCATAGGGATGCATGTATCTTTTTGAATTATAGTTTTTTCTGGGTATATTCCCAGGAGTGGGATTGCTGGGTCATAGGGTAATTCTATTTTCAGTTTTCTGAGGAACCTCCGTACTGTTCTCCATAGTGGCTGCACCAACTTGCATTCCCACCAACAGTGTAGGAGGGTTCCCTTTTCTCCACACCCTCTCCAGCATTTGTCATTTGTAGACGTTTTAATGATGGCCATTCTGACAGGTATGAGGTGGTGACTCATTGTAGTTTTGATTTGCATCTCTCTAATAATTAGTGATGTTGAGCATCTTTTTAGTGCCTACCGGCCATCTGTATGTCTTCTTTGGAGAAATGTTTATCCAGGTCTTCTACCCATTTTTCAGTTGGGTTGTTTGCTTTTTTGTTGTTGAGTTGTATGAACTGTTTGTATATTTTGGAGATTAAGCCCTTGTCTGTTGCATCATTTGAAAATCGGCCATTGTTGACTCCCTGACTCCCAACCTCTGATATGTATGAGCACAGACATGCTGCTTAGCTTCTATTTGCCTCAGTTTCTTCATCTCTAAGGTGGGTATCATGAGAGTACCTACCTCATAGGGTTTGGTGAGGACTAAATTAGTTAAGGTATGGAAAGCATCTAGAAGTACATGGCACATAGAAAGCACTTGATCAAATAGTAATTATGGATACTAATTATCTCTATGTTGGAAGTAAGGGGCACCTAAGAGGAAGGGAACCCGGTTAGGACCTGTGTGTGCCAGTGAGGGAGATCTCTGTGAGTGGCAGAGTTTCTTGGGTTATGGTCAGCTCTAAGTGAACTATGCTGCACTGTAATTTTTCTGAATTACCTACAACACTTCATTAAACCTGAAATTCCTGCACAGTCTGGTATACGGTAGGGGTGTTCTGGAAAATAAAGTGTCAGGACAGCAGAGGAATCAATCTGTCTGCCCCTGCCCCAGGGGGACTGAGTCAGAGTTCCAGGAGTGAAGGGAGGGGGTCTGGTCCATGGGGGAGCCAGCAGCCTGCAGAGGGGCCCACAATAGTCACAGGCGTAGGAGGAGGCCTCAGGGGTCCCAGATTTGCCAGAGGAAACTGTTGGAAGGGGAATGGTTGGAGAGGGTGACGGATGCTTGGGTTACTTGGGAAAGATTTTCTCCAGATTTCTTCTGTATTCCTGCCTGCTTGGCCATGTGAGTTCGCAAAGCACCTAAGAGCAAAACCCAGCCCAGGATGAATGTTCTGGTCTTCTCCACGCAGTGAGATGAAAATGACTATTGGCAACTCCTACTCTGACTCCAGCTCATCCGGGCACCTGGGAACTACAGGGTTGGTGATGTGGACTCCATCCAGGATCTTGCCCTTCTCTCTGCTTGTCTTCTTTCCCCACCCCAGTTAGAGAAGTTCATCCATCCAACCATCAGGTCGAACCCTCCAAAGGCCACAACACAAAAACAGTTATCAGTGCATCTGTGTTTCCAGCTGCAGGTTTATTTCCACTTCAAAATCTATTTGTCAAAGTCACGGGACTGCCACGAATGCCACATACCATTGAGCAGGAAGCCGGAAAGAAGAGCGCAGGTAGATGGACTCAGCTGCCCCACCTCCCCAGTGACTGGGGGGACGACAAGCCAAGCAGATCCTGGAGGCAGCTGAGTCTTTAGGGGGACAGGAAAGCCCAGGGTCAAGGGGAAAATAACACAGACCCTGCGTGGGGGGCTTCCAGTAAAGGCAAGAAAACACCAGGACATTAAAAAGAAGGCCCTCAGGTCCCTCCCCTTGCCCAAGAACACCACACCATTTGTTAGAAAGTTTGCCTACAGTATCCCCAATAGCAAAGCACAGATACAGTTTTACCAGCAGGAGCTCAGAAACACACTAAGAGCAAAAGGCAAAGCGGTCTGGGGATTAGGGGTTGATTTTCAGCCCAAGACACAAAGCCAGCTCAGACTTCTGAATTTTTCCATCCTTATTCACATCGCAGTGACGCAAAAGAATCTCCCGGAACTTATCAAGGTCCACCCCGCTGATGCTGGGCTGAGGACAATAAAAATAACATGTCAGTAGGCAAGCCAATGGCAGTCCCACCCTTTCATGCCACCCTGCCTCCCCTCCGTGTTTGCTAAGCTTAGGGGACACCTTGCCTTCTGAGAGCCCCTCCCTGGAGACAGGCCACAAGGAGGTGATTCTGTCTCCTCATCCCACCAAATGTTGTCAAGGATAAGTTTTCTGCCAACAAGTTCATTTCTCAGCATGTCCCTTCAGGCAAAAGGATGTCTATTCCCACATCACTTCTCTGCAGTTCTAACAGAAAGCTGGCCTTTTTCTCAACCATAATAAAGATATTTTGCCTTAGAGCAGAGGATCGTCACCAAAGTTCTGTCTCACTATGCTGCTGAGAGAAGGCACATTTATTATCTTCCTGTGGGAGGTTTCTGTGCCTCTAGTTTTTAGAAAGGTTACAATGCATGAAAATCTAACTAAAGAATAATGTTGTTGAGCTAGATAGGCCCCATCACATTTATTCCAAGGGACTATTTCAGGGGCTAAGAAGGAATTGTGAATCAGGTCAGCTAGAAAAATATTCTAAACTCAAAGGCCTGCAAAAGTGAGCAATGCTGGAACTGATTCTCCCTTGGTTATTTTATTTAATCCTCGCGGTAACTTTGCAAAGTAAATGATCATGCCTCATTTACAGATTAGGACATAGAGGCTCAGAAAGATCTGAGACATCTTGCGAAGCTAGAAAGTGGCAACGGCATTTTTGATCCCAAGTCTTTTGTCTCCAATTAAGTGCTCATTTCACCAGTTCTCTCTGCTCTCATGGCGAAATCGCTGGCCTAATGGAGCTGTATGACTGGTGATGAATCTAAATTTAAAAGTCAATGTCTGGAGAGAAAGGAAAAAAATCATATTTCCAAACCCCTTGATTGTGGACTAGTTCTGAGTGAGCAGCAGAGGCTCACTCTGCAGGGTTTGATTTCAGGAACTCTTGGAAGCAGCGCTTATCACCCAACCCCACCCCAAGGTTTCCTCACTTCCAAAGAAAGCTCTAGAAAACCTGCAGTAGGAAACAAAACCTTTCATTCTGCAACTAGACAGCCATATTAAGACAAGCTAATTTGCAATGTCCCACAGGGTAAATGACTGACACGAAAATCTACCCCTGATAGCAGGTTTTAACAGAGCGAAGGAGGGGAGAGAACAGCAGGAACGGGGAGCCATATGGCAGAGCAAGAAGAAAAAACGCTGAAGCGGGGCAGGATTCTGGGAGATATCAGGAGGTGAAAGAGCCTGGGGCCAGAAGCTAAACTTGGTGAACTTCACTCCTCTGCCGAGAATCCCTGAGTGATTGGACTAAGAGGCTAACACGTAACACATTGTCAATAGGTTCTCTTGTCAGGGCTCTAGAGGATAGCTCCCTGGGTGTCAGTGCCAGGCAGGTATAGATGTGGCCTGAGGAAAAGGGGCCTAGAGGTCCTGAACACAGCAAGCTACACTCTGTGGCTCTGTATTACAGGCTCATTTGTTGTACGGTTACAAGTGGGGATATTTGGTTTTCAGTATCCTCAAACCACTTTTGCTAAATCCTTTCTGCAGCAAGTGACACCCTGCCCCAGGATCCTTTTAGTAAATTCCCACACTTAGAAAAGACTTGGGTGGTAGTCATGTACATATTAGCATATACTAATTTGCCAAGGCATTTATGCAATACCAAACTACTCTAAGCTCTTTTTTTTAAATTTTTTCTAATTTGTTTCCTTTGAGTAGAAATATCTTAGGTTGTGTGCAGGCATGTGTTGGGGAGGCAGTTGTGGGTATGAATGTGGGTGTGTGTATAAAGGAAGTTTCTTTGGATCTTTTGAGTTGTGGCTTTTGGGTTTTGTGGGGGGTTTATTAATTAATTAATTTATTTTTGGCTGTGTTGGGTCTTTTTTGCTGCACGCGGGCTTTTCTCTAGTTGCGGCGAGCGGGGGCTACTCCTCGTTGCGGTGGGTGTCCTCATTGTGGTGGCTTCTCTTGTTGCGGAGCACGGGCTCTAAGCATGTGGGCTTCAGTAGTTGTGGCACGAGGGCTCAGTAGTTGTGGCTCACAGGCTCTAGGGCGCAGGCTCAGTATTTGTGGTGCATGGGCTTAGTTGCTCCGCAGCATGTGGGATCTTTCCGGACCAGGACTCGAACCCGTGACCCCTGCATTGGCAGGCTAATTCCCAACCACTGCACCACCAGGGAAGCCCTTGAGTTATGTTTTTAATGCTTGACAAATCACCAGGAGTCAGGAGGACTGAATGCCACTGCTAAAAAAAAATGCTTGGATCACAGAAGACAAATCATTTGAAACCACTGAGGGCTTCCATTTTGATAGCAAGTTGCCAGTATAAATGTATGCAGGTTCCTGATCTAAGGCCTCTATGAGTCCCCTCTTGTCAACCATCTTCTTGTCAACAACAGAGAAAATCAGATGGTGTACCTAGCAGGGAAAAGAATAAACTTTTGTAGGCCTGGGGGCAGGACCTCTCATCATCTCCAGGGAGACACCCTGGTCATCTCTGGCATCCCTTTTATTTGGCTTTTCCAACATTTTTGTTCATATCGCTGCTTCTCCTTGGTGGGTGCCTGGAGTCTTCAATGTCTTGCCTTCCCACTTTCTAGTTCAGGTTGTAGATTCTTGTGTTGATTTTCTTGCTGTGCTAAGTGAGCTACAGGCTTTCAAAAACTCTTGTGTCTGCTCCCTTAGGGACTTGCTATCTGATCACACTGTTGGAGGACAGCCTCGGGTAGCATTTTCCAGAGGTTAAAGAAAAGGGTGGGTGTTCTGGTAACCAAATAATTTTGTTAACACAAATTCAACATATGCATCATATGTGACTGTACAAGGATTAAAAGGCTATAAAATAAGCGTACTTCAGGGTTATTATTGCAAACATCGGGGATCCTGACCAGGACTGTATGTTTAGAAACTGAACCAGCTCCCTGCTGACCCCATGGCATGCTCTGATAGTTGCTTTTAAAATAAATCCCAGATACTAGTTTAATTGTCCTGTGACCCTTTCTTACAAGATGAAAATAAATAAGTCACAGGAGATGGCTCTAGTTTATGAAGCTGAGAAATGTCAAATCCTCAGTGGTCTCAATGTCAGGGTCTCAATGACCCAGTGGTCATACTCCCCTACATCTTTCAAATTGTATGTGAATATATATTTAAGCAACCTGGAAGACTAGAAATGTCCAATAAAGATAGGCACCCTCAATCATCTGGCTTCAGGGGAGAACATTAGTAACTAATTACTGTGTACATACTTTTTAGCTCAACAGATCAGCCTCCTATAAACTGCTTTTGTATTACTGACCACAGTCTGACCCAATCCTTAGAAACCACCTGTCTCAAATTGTCTGGTACTGACATGGAGAAGTGCTTTTTTGTTGCCCCAGTAGCCCCACAGAAATAGAGGGGCAAGGACAGAAGTGGTGGGGATCCTCTGATTTCCCATAGAGGTGATATAAGTCCATCAAAGAGTGAGGCGGATTTCTGCCTCCAGCTCAGGTTTTTAGATGGTCATGAATTTTTCCCTTTAATTTTCTCTAGAAAAATGTCTTCTCTGCTCCGTTGCTGGTTTAGGTTTTACTTCCATCATCTCCCATTAACCTTTGGAAACAATTGGCAAACCCAGAGACAGCTGAAAGATGATTGAAAGGATCTGAAGCCTCTGGGCTCTACACTCAGGCAATCAGGGACCCTGGCTCCACAGCAAAGAGGAGGCCACACAGCTCTGGAAAACAGGTTCCCCATCCTGTTTATTCTATCAAAAGCAAATTAAAACTCCAGTTAGGCAAGGCCTTCTGCTGTGCACCTTTAATGTCCCATAGATAATTGCTCACTTTCTATTATAGAAGTCATTCTGGCATTAAATAGGTAATGAGTGAAATGGGATTTTAATTTAGCAAGCAGTGTAAAAGGCAATATCACACCAACACCCAGCAACTATTCTGGTTGTGCAAATGTTGGTGAAATCTCCAACAGGAGCACCACGTGAAGGGGACAAAGAAGTGGCAAGGGGCCAGTTGGGATGGGACTAATGAGAGTTAGTAGGCATCCTGATAAGAGAAATCTCATCCATGCCTGCTTAACTGCAGTGTGTAAACTTCCTGGAGATTTACGCAAAAATCGGTATCTGGGCATTTTTCCAAGGCAAAACTCCATAGTTTTAATCAGATTTTTCAAAAAGGTCTGAGACTCCAAAAACCGTTAATAATTGTTGCTAATCAAAATTATTGCCATCTGGGCCAATCAGGAAATGACCATTGTGTCCTATACAAACCTCAAAAGAAATCCCTAAGGATATGAGACTATGAAATTCAGTGTCTCTACAGTCTCATAGAAAAACACCTGCACAGGAGTTGGAAAGTTAACTGGATCGTGCAGCCAGTCAGTACAATTCATCAGGATCTCAAAGGAGATTGCTTTTTTAAACATTGTTTACCCTACGTGAAACAGCTCTGTGATGTAGATATAATCTAAATATCATCAGTCCCAATCACTGCCTTGCTAGGTAAAACAGCCATCTTAGGCTAGGTGTTAGAGCAGCCCCTTGGTGTTAAAAAAAAAAAAAGAGAGAATCCCAAGTATGGGATTTATTACATGAAATTAAAAGTTTTGGTTATTCTAATAACCAAGTCCACAGGAGAAGGACTTTCTGTAATCAAAAAATAAAGCAGTAAGATATATAGTGGCACTGTGCTCCTTTGGTAAAAATAGATGATATTCAAATGATGGTAACAAGAAGCTTCTATGGGGGCTTCATTTAATTGAAACTACAAATGATCTTAAGAGAGAAGAGAGATTTTTTGGGCTTCAAAGTTTGTTAAACAGACTACATCCCTAGATTTTCTCCAGCATTAATCTTTGGCCCTACTGAGTCCCCAAAATAAACAGTGGAGTCAAAACGGCAACCCCAGTCCATGATGGGGATGATCTACACAGCCTCGTGAAGTTACCTGGACGAGCTCCATCATGTCTTTGACAAACCCATCCACTTCTGGGCCTTCTAGGGCTCCAGTTTTACTCTGAAAAATAAAAGATCCAATCAACCAAATATCATTTTCTTAAGTCAGAAAGCTTAAAGAATAAATTATACAAATAGACCAAATCAGTATTCTTTTGTGACTGCAAACAAGTTTGGAAATGGCACGTTCCAACTTACCGTCTCTGTGCAGGATGTGAATGCTCCACATAAATCGGAAGCACTCACTGTAAATAACTCCCTCCATTTAACCAAATGGGAAACAGTAGTTTTGAGTTCCTTGGCTCTTACAAACAGCATTAATATGACATGTACCGACTTTATTTACTTCCCAAATACTAGGACTCAGTTCAGACTAGGGCTAATTGAACATCCACTGATCCTTTGAAGGATAGATTGACATTTTTAAATTTTGCTTTATGATTTAGCAATGATTTAATGAGTATCAAAACACATTTTAAATTCAAGAGAGACTAGGTTGAGTGAGCATATTAGAATTACTATATGGTTAATGCATAAAATCTTTTATTTTTTCTACCCATTTTATAAGAATGCCTATAAAATACAATACATATTAACATATTTCAGTTTCTTCTCTAAAGTTCCAGTTAATGATAAGTCATCCATTCTCCTCAAGTTTTTCTAATCCTGAACCTTTAACATATTATAAAAACTCATTCCCTTAGTGTATTTACCAGACACTAATACAGTACTTGCCATATGCCAGGAACTCCTCGAAAAGCTTACGAACATGAATTCATTTAATTCTCATATAACAAGCCCATGAGGTAGGTATTATCATTATCCCCATCACCCTAATTTTATAGATAAGGAAAATGAGGCACAGGGAGGTTAAGAAATTTGCCCAAGGTCACACAGCTCATGAGCCGTGATTGAAACCCAGGTATTTGGTCACTGAGTCCTACATACTTAAACAGTTTGCTAGACTGCCTCTTCCAGGTGATTTTCTTTTCTGCTCAGAATATGACACACAGATATCCAGTCTGATTAGTTTCAGGATCTCTTCTGACCTTTCTCAGCTTTCTTTCTGTTTTCCTTGCTCCATGCATTATCCCACCTTGTCCTCAAGAAATTCAACCTCTGCCATACTTCGTTCTTTAGAATTATTATTTTCTCCCCTCTAAAGAAGGACCAAATAATAGTCTTATAAGAGAAATAGATTTTGTGCCAAATATGTCTGACTTTCCCCCTATTTCTTTAGGTTGGTTGTGTTTTTTTTATTTGACTGTTTGCTTTTGTGTTTGAGCATACTATGATAGATAGAGACCAAGAAGGAGAAACTTTCTTTTAGCTTGGTTACAAGGAGCAAAAAAATAATAATAGGGCTTCCCTGGTGGCGCAGTGGTTGATAGTCCACCTACCGATGCAGGAGACACGGGTTCGTGCCCCTGTCCGGGAAGATCCCACATTGCCGCGGAGTGGCTGGGCCCGTGAGCCATGGCCGCTGAGCCTGTGCGTCTGGAGCCTGTGCTCCGCAATGGGAGAGGCCGCAACAGTGAGAGGCCCGCGTACCGCAAAAAATATATATATATAATAATAATAATAATAATGTGATTTTATTCTCTTCTCCACCACAAGTACTACTCCTATGTCTGTTTTTACTTAGTTCTCAGAAGTTTCATAGAGAAGCTGAGGGTACCTTGACATAGCAACACACGTGTGCGATTGCTGTTCGTTATATAAGTTTAGTGTCTGTAACTAGGATGACCCCACATAAGGGCTAAAAAAGCTTCCTACCTAAAGATGGCCAGCACAATATATTGAAAAGGCACACTTACGACATCATAGTGAGCAAAGATTTTCTCAAAGTCCCTCTTTCTTTCTTCAGTGGAACAAGCCTATATATGGAGAAAGCATTATGTCAATCAGCAGTGTGAAACTTGTACAGTTCTTCCAGGGTCTTAGACAACTTTTATAAACTTTGAGTCAACAGTTCCTCATCCCTTAATTCTGACACTGAGCCTTATCAGTCTCTAGATAAATTAAAGGCAATACAATTAGATACCTTTCTTCCCTCCCTCTCAAATCTATAGAGCAACATGAATGATACAAATCCACCTAGAGAAATGCCACCACTTACATCCATTTTAAATTGGAGAAGGAAGTTTTCCTGAAGAGCCAGAATCCTAAATGGGGGGGAAAAAAAATCAAAAAACGTTATCCACATGATGATCTATCACCTCTCAATTACAAGTAGATCTGTAACTCTGGTGTGAGGAAAAGGGCAGGCAATTTCCAGGTTATTCTGCAGAATAGGGTAGGTGCTTAAAAAATAGGAATTTGTACAATATAAAAACAAATAAAGACGGGAAGGACTTTCACAGGGATTAGTAGTCACCATAGAGAGACATCTAAAACTTCCAGCAAGGTTGCAGGTACACGATCAATATGCAAAATTCAGTTGCATTTCGATATACTAGCAATGGCCAATCCAAAAGAGAAATTAAGAAAACCATTCCAGGGCTTCCCTGGTGGCGCAGTGGTTGAGAGTCCGCCTGCCAATGCAGGGGACACGGGTTCGTGCCCCAGTCCGGGAAGATCCCACATGCCGCGGAGCGGCTGGGCCCGTGAGCCATGGCCGCTGAGCCTGTGCGTCTGGAGCCTGTGCTCCACAACGGGAGAGGCCGCAACAGTGAGAGGCCCGTGTACTGCAAAAAAATATATATATGTATATATATATATACCATTCCATTTACAACAGTATCAAAAAGAATGAAATAGTTAGGAATAAATATGGCAAAAGAGACCTAAGATGTATAGACTGAAATCTATAAAACGATGTTGAAGAAAAACAAAGAAGAATTAAATAATACTATTAAGGACATCCTGTGATCATGAGTTAGAAGACTTAATATTTTTAAGATGGCAATGCTCCTCAGATTTATCTACAGATCCAACACAATTCCTATAAAAATCCCAGTTGCCTTTTTTTGCAGAAATTGGTAATCTGATAATTGATGATCTGCAATTAATGTGGAAATGCAAGGGATTCAGAATAGCCATAATTACACTTTTTAAAAGGGTAAATTACATAGTATATAAATTATACTCAATAAAAAATTATGTATTTCTCTTTCCTGCATAACTACAATTATACTTCAGTGGAATAGAATCAGTTTCAAAAGACTGAAGCATTGGATTTGTGTTGAATTTATAATCATGGGTATATATAGAGAAAGGCAGAAAAAAATATCATATAACAATTTGGAAAGTTTTACTCCTTTGGATGCCCAGGGTAGAGAGAATTAAGTTGAGCCAAATAGAGGGTAGACTATCCTGAGACCCTGCAAGGAATACTGTCCTCATCCCTTTGCTGGCACCAAGCAGTCTAAAGTATGTTGCCAGTCAGAGGACATATACTCTAGAGGTGATTGTATAGGAGTAATAGGGCTACATTTCATAGCTGGAGGTAGAGAAAGAAGATTCCCATGTGTAAATGTTTTAAGACCTTTTTGTCATTGAATTAGTTTCTTATTGCTGCTATAACAAATTACCACAAACTTAGTGGCTTAAAACAACACAAATTAATATCTTATAGTACTGGAACTCAGAAGTCTGAAATGGATTTCACTGGTGTTTCAGAGTGTTGACAGGGCTGTATTCCTTATGGAGGCTCTAGGGGAGAATCTGTTTTCCTGCCCTTTTCAGCTTCTAGAAGCTGCCTGTACTCTTTGGCTTATGACCCCTTCCTCTGCTTCAAAGCCAGCAATATAACATCTTCAAATTTCTCTGTGATTCTGATCTTCTGCCTCCTCCTTCCATGTTTAAGGGACCCTTGTTATCACACTGCACCAACTCAGGTACTCCAGAATGATCTCTTTATTTTAAGGTTTTTAATTAGCAACCTTCATTCTATCTGCAACCTTAGTTACCTTTGCCTTATAACATAAAATATTCACTGGTCCTGGGAATTAGGACATGAACATCTTTGTTCTACTTACCCCAATTGTCATCTTCAAATTCCATAGCAAATTGGTTTTAAAATAATGTAGTAACTGTCTTATTGCTTTGCATCTCTGCTCAATGCCACTTAACCCTTTCTTCAGTCTAGAACTATTCACTGAATCCTCCCATGTACATAACACTCCACTGCGTGAGAAGCTATTCAGGAGATTAAGGCATAGTCCCTACCAGTTAGGTAGGACTATAGTAGAGGGTGTTTGTGAATCTGCAGGGGGGCTTTTTGTTTATCACAGGGATAGAATGGCCATGACTAGTGCTCTGCTTCACTGTCCAGTGTACAATTGCCATCCAGCCTGACCCTGAGGAACCTGGTATTATAGTTGCTCCCTCTAAGGGTTCTATCCATATATTCTTTTTTTTTTTTAACATCTTTATTAGAGTATAATTGCTTTACAGTGGTGTGTCAGTTTCTGCTTTATAACAAAGTGAATCAGTTATACATATACATATGTCCCCATATCTCTTCCCTCTTCCCTCTTGCATCTCCCTCCCTCCCACCCTCCCTATCACACCCCTCTAGGTGGTCACAAAGCACCGAGCTGATCTCCCTGTGCTATGTGACTGCTTCCCACACATTTGGTAGTATATATAAGTCCATGCCACTCTCTCACTTCTCTCACCCAGCTTACCCTTCCCCCTTCCCGTGTCCTCAAGTCCATTCTCTACATCTGTGTCTTTATTCCTGTCCTGCCCCTAGGTTCTTCAGAACCTTTTTTTTTTTAGATTCCATATATATGTGTTAGCATATGGTATTTACTTTTCTCTCTCTGACTTACTTCACTCTGTATGACACTCTCTAGGTCCATCCACCTCACTACAAATAACTCAGTTTCGTTCCTTTTTATGGCTGAGTAATATTCCATTGAATATATGTGCCACATCTTCTTTATCCATTCATCTGTCGATGGACATGTAGGTTGCTTCCATGTTCTGGCTATTGTAAATAGAGCTGCAATGAACATTGTGGTACATGACTCTTTTTGAATTATGGTTTTCTCAGGGTATATGCCCTGTAGTGGGATTGCTGGGTCATGTGGTAGTTCTATTTTTAGTTTTTTAAGGAGCCTCCATACTGTTCTCCATAGTGGCTGTATCAATTTATATTCCCACCAACAGTGTAAGAGGGTTCCCTTCTCTCCACACCCTCCCCAGCATTTATTGTTTGTAGATGTTTTGATGATGGCCATTCTGACCGGTGTGAGGTGATACCTCTTTGTAGTTTTGATTTGCATTTCTCTAATGATTAATGATGTTGAGCATTCTTTCATGTGTTTGTTGGCAATCTATATCTTCTTTGGAGAAATGTCTATTCAGGTCTTCTACCCATTTTTGGATTGGGTTGTTTGTATTTTTGGTATTGAGCTGCATGAGTTGCTTGTATATTTTGGAGATTAATCCTTTGTCATTGCTTCATTTGCAAAATTTTCTCCCATTCTGAGGGTTGTCTTTTGGTCTTGTTTATGGTTTCCTTTGCTGTGCAAAAGCTTTTACGTTTCATTAGGTCCCATTTGTTTATTTTTGTTTTCATTTCCATTTCTCTAGGAGGTGGGTCAAAAGGAATCTTGCTGTGATTTATGTCATAGAGTGTTCTGCCTATGTTTTCCTCTAAGAGTTTGATGGTGTCTGGCCTTACATTTAGGTCTTTAACCATTTTGAGTTTATTTTTGTGTATGGTGTTAGGGAGTGTTCTAATTTCATTCTTTTATATGTAGCTGTCCAGGTTTTCCCAGCACCACTTATTGAAGAGACTGTCTTCTCTCCATTGTATATCCTTGCCTCCTTTGTCATAGATTAGTTTACCATCGGTGCATGGGTTTATGTCTGAGCTTTCTATCCTGATCCATTGATCTATATTTCTGTTTTTGTGCCAGTACTATATTGTCTTGATTACTGTAGCTTTGTAGTATAGTCTGAAGTCAGGGAGTCTGATTCCTCCAGCTCCGTTTTTTTCCCTCAAGACCACTTTGGCTATTCAGGATCTTTTGTGTCTCCATACAAATTTTAAGATTTTTTGTTTTATTCTGTAAAAAATGCCATTGGTAATTTGAAAGGGATTGCATTGAATCTTTAGATTGTTTTGGGTAATATAGTCATTTTCACAATATTGATTCTTCCAGTCCAAGAACATGGTATATTTCTCCATCTGTTTGTATCATCTTTAATTTCTTTCATCAGTGTCTTATAGTTTTCTGCATACAGGTCTTTTGTCTCCCTAGGTACATTTATTCCTAGGTATTTTACTCTTTTTGTTGCAGTGGTAAATGGGAGTGTTTCCTTAATTTCTCTTTCAGATTGTTCATCATTAGTATATAGGAATGCAAGAGATTTCTGTGCATTAATTTTGTATCCTGCAACTTTACCAGATTCATTGATTAGGTCTAGTAGTTTTCTGGTGGCATCTTTAGGATTCTCTATGTATAGTATCCTGTCATCTGCAAACAGTGACAGCTTTATTCTTATTTTCCAATTTGTATTCCTTTTATTTCTTTTTCTTCTCTGATTACTGTGGCTAAAACTTCCAAAACTATGTTGAATAACAGTGGTGAGAGTGGGCAACCTTGTCTTGTTCCTGATCTTAGTGGAAATGGTTTCACTTTTTCACCATTGAGGACGATGTTGGCTGTGGGTCATATATGGCCTTTATTATGTTGAGGAAAGTTCCCTGTTTGCCTACTCTCTGGAGGGTTTTTATCATAAATGGGTGTTGAATTTTGTTGAAAGCTTTCTCTGCATCTATTGAGATGATCATATGGTTTTTCTCCTTCAATTTGTTAATATGGTGTATCGCATTGATTGATTTGCATATACTGAAGAATCCTTGCATTCCTGGAATAAACCCCACTTGATCATGGTGTATTTCCTTTTAATGTGCTGTTGGATTCTGTTTGCTAGTATTTTGTTGAGGATTTTTGCATCTATGTTCATCAGTGATATTGGCCTGTAGTTTTCTTTCTTTGTGACATCTTTGTCTGGTTTTGGTATCAGATTGATGATGGCCTCATAGAATGAGTTTGGGAGTGTTCCTCCCTTATCCATGTATTCTTGATCCAATGATTTCAACTCTCTATCTGCTCAGAATCTCTTTTTACCTTTTTGTGGACAATCAGAGGTTGTTTTGGGGTTGGCTAGACTTGACAGAAACATGCTGCCATCATCATGTGTCACAATACCAGCCTCACAGACAGCACTTTTGCAGATACTGGACCACTTCTGCTGTCATCCTCCCCTCTTCCACTTCTAACCTGCAGACACTTGGCGCCCCACGGAGGATACACCAACACTCAGAGACCACAGGGTGCAGCTGTGAGTCTGATTCTGTTGTTCTCTGTCCTGAACTAATGATTCAGTATTCTCAGAACCAGTGAATGGGATTCAGGACTTTTTTTGTTGTTGTGGGACACTTATATAGGACCACGAATGTCTGGCCTTTGAGGGCAGGGCTGGCCCATTTATAAAATATTTTGAAAATGTTGTGCATTGTGCTTTTCTGGGGAGAAGTGCTTTTATGATCTTCACAAAGATATCTGTTACCCCTAAAGATTCACCTGTTCTTTAAGACTTCAGGTGAGACCTGATCTCTGCCTTTCAAAAAGAAGTGTATGGTGTCAGTAAACCCCGAGGAACATGTTTCTGAATCTATGACACCATTTTCACACTACTCACCTTGCCAAATCATTAAGGTCCAACCGGCCATCATTATTTTTGTCAAAGATCTTCATCTGGAATGCAGAAGGGGAAAGGAGTGTAAGAAATACTTGCAATGGGAATTTATTTTGAAAGTCATTAAAGTGCTTTTCTGTTTTGCTCTTCTGGTTATGTATTTGTCTAAATTGGCTGAGGTTGACTCATATCATAGAGTACTGTCTATAGAATATAGAAGAAATAGTTTTCCATGGAGGCAAAAGTAGCTGAGGAGAATATGATTTAGGAGAAAGGCTGCCTCGTGTAGGCCTCAGAGGATTGTAGGAAGGAAAAGAGGGAGAGAAGCAGAGATGGCAGAGTAAAGTAGATGTGTGACCCAGCTCTGCTGGAAGGGGATCTGGAGGGAGAGGAGAACTAGCTAAGGAAGGACAACATTGAGTGGACAGAGTTGCTGGGGCTTAGCTTTCCTGGGACCCTCTGAGCACCCAAGGGTTTGGAGGCTGAGTCAAGGACCAGTGGACCTTCCATGGGGCCAGCTGAGTATGAGGTGATGCTGGAACAGAGGATGGGGGTGGATCACTGAGTCAGCAAGCTGGAAGGAGGATGTGGCAGGGAATTAGTGGTCTGCATCCAGCAAGAGTTAGAGGGTGGCTTCAACCATGAATGTCAGCCAAGTAGCAGTAACTGTGTGTTCAACAGGCATCACCATGGAAACCAGAGCATTGTGCCTTGGGACCTCGACTCCTCCCCTTCACCATGAGGTCCTATAAGCTGCTTTTTCTCTCATTACCCAGCTTGATGACATTTTTAGGGAAGGGTCTGGGTTGGATCCAGAGGACTGAGAAATCTAAGAGACTGAGCTTTTCCTTTGGCAGAGACTTAGCCTTATTCAAAGAGGCTGTTTGAATTTATTAGATCAGGCTAAATTTGTTTTTTTTTAACATCTTTATTGGAGTATAATTGCCTTACAATGGTGTGTTAGTTTCTGCTTTATAACAAAGTAAATCAGCTATACATATGCATATATCCCCATATCTCCTCCCTCTTGCGTAGATCAGACAAAGTTTTAAACAAGATATAAGAGGTTCGTTCTTAGAAAGCTAGATTATCTTGAGTTTTAAGCAAATAGTAGCTCAGCTTGAAAGACATGGGCCCATCTTTATTGCTGTGCAAACTTACACAGCACGTGTAAGGGGGAAAAGCCCTTTGCTCAAAATTGGCTCAAGGAAGAACTGAACACTAATGTGTAAATTATGCTTCTGCCCATCAGAAAATTGGTTGTGTGGTTCACGTAAGAATCAGAATCAGAAAAAAAAAAAATCACTTGCTTAATTTTACTACCCCTGTGTGTGTACACATGGGGGTGATTAATACACATATTCCCCTGTGTCTACTCTTCTAGTTGACTGGGACATCTTTTTTTTTTTTTTTTTTTTTTTTTTT
>NW_006798991.1:17307-37173 GCF_000442215.2 Lipotes vexillifer | reverse complement strand
ACACGGGCCTCTCACTGTTGTGGCCTCTCCCGTTGCGGAGCACAGGCTCCAGACGCGCAGGCTCAGCGGCCATGGCTCACGGGCCCAGCCGCTCTGCGGCATGTGGGATCTTCCCGGACCGGGGCACGAACCCACGTCCCCTGCATTGGCAGGCGGACTCTCAACCACTGTGCCACCAGGGAAGCCCGACTGGGACATCTTTGACTACAAGGAATACGCATAACAAGGGAAGCTTGAGACATGCCTATTGCACCAGACCAGAAATCAGACCTCTTGTCACATTAGTAAAGTCATACGATCTCTTTGGGTGCAGCTTCTTCAGCTATAACTGTGCCCATGATTTTAACTTTCCTTATCAGAAGAACCCTATTTTCAAATGAAATTCTGCATGGTGCTTGAATGTATAAAGCAAAGAAATGGAGCTCTACAAGTAGTGGGTGGAAGTGGGCTGGAGCTTTGTCCTTAGGTTCCCTCTCAATCCTGAAGTGTTGCCTCTGAACCCAAGGGTTTCTTGGAACCCAGCAGTCCAATAACCACTGACCGAATTAGGGCCCAGAGTGCATCCAGCTCTGAAAATTAATGATTTCATGACTTTGTCAAAGCACTTGAAGGGGAGTAAGATTGATGCTGAGCACTTTTCCTGGTAAAGTCAGCAAACAGAGTCCTTCAGAGCAGGTTCCAGTGTGGCTAATGGGAGGACTCAGTTCTTGGGAAGACTGGGTTCTTAGGTATCCAGGGACCTCAGTGGCATCTGCCCTTGCACTTCACCCCTGAGTAATTGATGGTCAGCATCTCCTCAAAGGATGCTGTATGACTACTGAATGGTGGTGTTCAGAACACCCAAGTTACACGCACCACAGCACTGTTTCATATGCAGGTTCACTGCAACCGCCGTGAGGGTTTCTTCCACCAGAAGCCATCAGTAGAGTAGTAACTGGTTGCTACTGGTTCATATGCTCCAGGTATATGAATTTACCAGACTTTTCTTCCTCCCAAAACTTGATTATGAAAAAGAAAAAGCCTCAGAAAATGACCGGTTTCTAAGAGGGAGGGAAGAGTAGGCTCCTAATAGTTCATGATCTCAGTAACTGAGAAAGTTGTTTGTAAACAGGTCGGTACTAACTCACGGAAGTTACTAACGACCTTTGATGAATTTTGAATGTTTGGCAATTTGGGGTGTGGGGGGGTGGGCATAATGGCTTCTTAATTTTTTAAACTCTAATAGTGACCATTTGTAGAGCAGCCAAAACTTTGTATGTTATTTCATTTAATCATCACCACATTCTCAGAAGGTAAGAAATAGCTGCATGCCACACATGTAAGAAACTGGAACGTAGAAAGGTTGATTTGTCTAAGAAAGTAGCAAGCTTTCAATCTAAGCATATCTGTCACCAGAGCTCTAGAACTCTTCCCATAAACCAGGCTCTTAGCTTTATAGAGTCTGGGTAGCTTATGGTTAATGTAGTTTGCTTCATGGTTGGTTATGAAATAAAACATCTGGTGCCATAGATTATGCCAGAGATGTGGTGTTTACCTTTTCTAATTGCCCTTCTTTCCCTGGGAAAGCAAAAAAAGATTCTATTTATGTGAGTTTCCCTCTGACCTTAGTGGTCACGTGCTCGTGGCACAGGTCCCTCCTGGAGGGCTGTGGTGACTCACGGTGCTGGCGGTGGGGACAAGATTCCATTCTGAAGGGCTGATTGTTGAAAGGTTGTGTAGGGCCCTTAACCACTGTTCTCACTTCTGCCACTGCCTTTTCCAAGATTGAACATCCACACATTTTTGAGTACTAAGTACGTGAAAGGCTCTATAAAGTCTCCTGGAAATGGAACACAATGACTTAACTGACAAAACTCCTTAAAATTCTGTAGATCTATGGTTCCCCTCAAGAGACCCTTCAGAGACTATAGATCTACCCACAATTCTCCTTAGATTGAATAATAGGTTTACCTTAATTTTTCGATTACTTAAAGATGCCATGGTGATTGTGAAATGCAAATTCATTTAAAACCATTGCTGGGTTAATATCGGGTTGGCCAAAAAGTTCATTCAGGTTTTTTCCATGACATCTTACAGAAAAACCTGAATGAACTTTTTGGCCAGCCCAAATAGTAACTTCTTAGCAGAAAAACAGTAGGTCCAAAGTATGACTGTTGTCATGTGGTGGGAGAGGCAGTCCGTGAATTTTTTAAACAATTGCTAATTGATAATTTGCGATGCGGTGCAAGGTCAAAATTATGCAGCTAGTTCAGCAGAGTGAAAGTACAAAGTATAAGTCCTTCCTGTCCCTGTTGTAAAGGTAACTACCATTCCCAGGACGGTGTATCCTTCCAGAAACTTTTTAAACATTTTAATATGTCCATCTTTATTTTTTTGGACAAATAGGACCACATGCTATGTATTATTTTCCAACTTGCTTTTTTTCATTAAGCAATATTCTTAGAAATCACTTCTTATTGGTTATCTTTTTTTTTTCTACTTAAAAAGAGTTCCTCATTCTTAAAAAGTCTGGAAATTGTTGCCATACACAATCTTAAAAAGGATTTAGAGCCCCCCCTCATATTACTGAATCAACAATTGTATGTTGAATAATTACCATGTGTCTAACAACACGTGAGGCACTGTGAGAGATTCTCAAAAATCATTAAGGTGGTACAGGCTTTTAGGAGCTTACAATGTAATTGGAGAGGCAAAAATGAATATCTGAAATAAGATTCAACATTATCTCCATGACCACTGAGTCAAAGAAACAGAACAATGTGTTAGAATATTGAAGAACACCGAGAGAGGAGATGGGACTTCAGATAAATCTTGAAGGAGGGGCAACTTGAAAGGTACAGTTCACATCCACTGGGGTGAGGAAGGTCACCAATGGAACAGGACTGTGGGGGAAGGTCAGAATGTCAGTTTTGGACATGTTAAGTTTGAGAGGCTTATTGGGCATCCAAGTGGAGACACACATCCAAGTATATGCAGGCAGCTCAGAGAAGTGCTCTGAGTCAGAGATATAAATTGGAGGCAGTCACCTTTAGTTAGTATTTAAAACCATCAGACTGGTTGAGATCAATGGTAGAGTGAGGGTGGACATGGAATAGAAGAGATTTCAAGACAGCCTAGTGGTGGAGGGGGGGGGATAAATTGGGAGATTGGGACTGACATATACACACTACTATATAAAAAATAGATAACTAATAAGAACCTACTATATAGCACAGGGAACTCTACTCAATACTCTGTAATGGCCTATATGGGAAAAGAATCTTAAAAAAGAGTGGATATATGTATATGTACAACGGATTCACTTTGCTGTACACCTGAAACTAACACAGCATTGTAAATCAACTAGACTCCAATAAAAATTAAATTAAAAAAAAAAAAGTACAGACATGTCTCAGATTGGCCTGGATCAGAGACCTAGGGGGAAGGAAGCAGCTAGGAAGTCAGGTGCTTTAATCCAGGCATGAAGGATGAGAGCTGGGACCAGGGTAGAGGCTGGGGGTATTCTCTTTGCCTGCCACATTCTCAGATTTTATTTTATTGTTTTACAGTAGTTCAAGTTCCATGCTCTAATTAGGTACATGAGCTTAATATCTCCCACATGTATTAGCTTACATTTTACAAAGCTCAGTATTACCAAATAATATTCTATTCAGACAGCTAATCTTTCCCCCTGCCAGGTGTTGGCAGCATCTCTTAATTAGATGTCATAATTGGATTTTGTTAATAGTTTCCCTCCTTGTACAGAACATTAATTATGACTTTACATGAGACAACGTCAGCAGACCTCAGCTTTTCTCTTCTGATTGGATGTTCTGCCTTGACTGGTTGATTGTTATGTTTCAGACAGCTTTCAACTGTGCCAATCCTTATTTGGGTCAATTTGAATTCATTAGTAGGTTACATCTCTTAAGTAAAGCATTTGATGCTAAACCTCAGAACCAAATCTTTAATGCAGTGTTGCTGTGACTGTGTCCATTGCTCATTAAAAAGCCATTAAAGCAGCAGTAAAGTGATTTCACACTTGGTGTATCACTTAGAGCTCAGATCCTAGAAGGTTTTTTTCAGAATGTTGAGTTTCTAAAAGTCAGTATACCCAGAAGTCTCTAAGGACATGTAAAGAGTCTTTAAAAAAAAAAAAAAAAAAACTGTAGTCCAGTTCCCATATCTGTTCATTGGAAAAGTATAAGTCACCTTTACAATTTAAGAAAGAAAAATGAAATAGATGGGCCAAAATCTCATTAAACTCATCTAGTCTTCAGGGCAAACTCAGATCCTTGGGTGGAAACTCTTTCACTAGATTCCTCAACACGTACCTATCACCCCAGCACATAAAGAACCAGTGAGGGGCTACCTGGAGTTTAATTGATCATGGGCCTTCATGGGACAATTTGGAGCAAAAATGAATACTTAACTGCAGCACACATGAGCAGAAGACCCCCCCAGGGTTTTAGCAATGAAACAGACACATATAACAGGAGAAACAGGACAGTCTTGGTCAACTGTCACTTCTCAACCTCTGGATACTCAAAAGTTGGCTAAGACCACTGGGATTCCCCTCAGCTGCTTCACAGGACTCTAAGCTTCTGGATCCAAGCTCAAAGCCATCAAAGGTGTACGTTGCCATTTCCTTTTTCATTTCATAGGTTTTCTTCAGCTCAGGGCATTCCATTGTAAGAGCTGCCAGCCTGAGGTTTCTTAAATGTAAACCGTAGAGCTGTGAAGAAAAGCACTCTGGGCAACTAGGGCTGTGGGGCTGATGCATGATGTGCAGAGTTTCTTTCCAGCCCAGTACTGACTTTCTAAGCAGTCTACACTTCTCCCTGCCTTCTCCTGCCCCTTATAATGGGATGTTTGACTGAGGTGACCCCTGGGGCTTTGTGCAGCCACAATTCACTCTTCTTTTCTTTCTCCCTTCCCCAGTTTAACCAGTGTTCCTCTTTTCTCCGGAACAATTTTGTGGAACCCTTTCTTGTTTCTTTCATTAATTTGTTTCCTTTTTGGTGTTTTAGAAGTTGTCAATTCTTAGGCGTATTTAGGGACTTCATGAGGAGAAAAATCCATTTTTCTGGGTAATAAATTCTGTGTATTATCTTTAAAAATACTGAGAGAATCCTGATCTCCTAACATGGCTTTGTCCTCACCTTGCTCTTTATTCATAGGGATTTGTATCTCTTCTTGATCTCATAGAGCTCAGCCCTCCCTCTTTTGAAAGTTTTTATTTTAATAATTTGACATTTAGACGTTCAGATGTGAATGTTATCGTTTGAATACAGTTTGAAGATGGATTTGGGTCTGAATTTCCACTCCGTCTTTATCATCTCTGACCTGTAATCCTCAGTTTTTTCATTTACAAAATAGGGGTTTAAAAATACTTATTTCAGGGCTTCCCTGGTGGCGCAGTGGTTGAGAGTCCGCCTGCCGATGCAGGGGACGCGGGTTCGTGCCCCGGTCTGTGTGGATCCCACATGCCGCAGAGCGGCTGGGCCCATGAGCCATGGTCACTGAGCCTGCGCGTCCGGAGCCTGTGCTCCGCAGCGGGAGAGGCCGCAGCAGTGAGAGGCCCGCGTACCACAAAAAAAAAAAAAAAAAAAAACTTATTTCATAAGGTTCATGTAAGAATCATAAGATGTTTGAAAAGTGCTTCACACAGGGCCCAGCACAGAAGGAGCTCTCAATTATTAGGATTAAAATATTTAATACTAGAACAAACACTGGTTATGTTTCAATGAAAATAAAGTAGTGTGTGTACTCTGTTAAGAAGACATCTTTAAAAAAACTTAACTTTAATTCTTTTCACCTACCTCTTTTTTAAATTTAAGTATAGTTGATTTACAATGTTTCAGGTGTACAACAAAGTGTTTCAGTTATACATATATGTGTGTGTGTTTATATATTTTTTTCAGATTCTTTCCCATTATAGGTTATTACAAGATATTAAATATAGTTCCCTGTGCTATACAGTAGGTCCTTGTTGTTTATCTATTTTATATATAGTAGTGTGTATCTGTTAATCCCAAACTCCTAATTTATCCCTCTCCTGGCCTTTCCCCTTTGTCCACCTACCTTTTCTTGTCCTGCCTTTGCTGAAGCTCTACAATTGCTGTTTCATTGCAGTCCATCTTATTTTTTTAAAAAATCCAGAAAACTTTTCAAGAATCTTTTAATTGGATCTCAAGGTGAAATTGCTGTATTTAAGGGCTGAAAGGAAAATTGAACTCAATTCCTACTTATGGGTCGGTACTGTAGGGCAGTGATACACACAGTGGGGATGAAAGGGAGGGACCAGAGGAAATGTTTGCTCCCTTTCCCGTTCTTACCAAATTTCCTCCCAGTTGGAAGACTCCATAAGGTCAGAGACCGTATCTTCCTTGGTAGGTTCTCCCTAAATATTTGTTGAAGGAATGAACTCATATCTTTGTATGGACTAGCTTACCAAAGCACATTCTAACCTGACAGAGCATCATTAAGAGAGTGGGGTTTTGGTGAGGGAGGGGATATTTTCGGTCACTTTGAGACCCTACCTCTCAGCCCAGAAAAACCATCTCAGACCCAGCTTAAGAAAAGGAGCACAGTAACGTGACTTGCAGATCCCCAGGGGCATATACTAGGCTCGCCCTACTCTGACTGTCCCTTCTCGATTTGCTCTGCTCTGTCTCCATGCCTCCAGCTCTAGCCCTCACTCCTGTCCCTCCTACGTCCCGTCATCAGCTCGGGGCTCCCATCTCCCTGTCTGTCTTTGTCCCCTGGGCTCAGCACGGCTCCTACCCAGTGCCTGGTTGGGATCCTTCTGGGTGACTCTTTGTGATGAAGGACCCCAGTGAGAGACATAAGGAGGGAGCTCAGCACTTCCAGGCTCCCTTTCTGGTTCTGCCCTGGAGGGTCTGGTTTTAAACAAGGGAAGAGAAAAATGAGAATTTCGGAACGTGAAGCACCGCTTGAGGAAAGCTGGGTCTGTGCAAAATGCTGCGATGTGCAATATGCAGTATGCGAGGCCCCTCAAGAGGGATCAAGGGTCATGATGGAGCTGGAGGGTCCCAAGGAAGACAGACAAGGGAGGCTGGAGGGTCCCAAGGAAGACAACGGAGGCTGGAGGGTCCCAAGGAAGACAGACAAGGGAGGGAGGAGGGTCCCAAGGAAGACAGACAATGGAGGCTGGAGGGTCCCAAGGAAGACAGACAAGGGAGGCAGGAGGGTCCCAAGGGCAAATTTTACTCATATTGTTACGGTTTATTCATAGCTGTTTATGAGGTTATAACTGAAAATTCAGTTCGGACAATTCGCATTAAGTAGCCCACTGTGTGCCAGACTCCGTGGGAGGGCTGAGAACACAAAGATAAGATGCCACCTTGCCCTTGAGGAATCACAGCCTAGTGGAGTACAAGATCCATAAAGAGTGGCAGTGTCATCCTTGACTCCCAGCTGCTTCATCAGGAAATCCTACTGCTTCCGTCTTCAGACAGATCTAGTTCTCACCTCCTCTGCTACCCGACCCTGGTCCAAACTGCCATCCTCTCTCACCTGGATGGAGCAATGGCCTTTTAACAGGTCTTCCTGATTCCCTCCTTGCCCATTTCGGGCTCTTCTCAACACAGCAGCCAAATCATGGCATCATCCTCTGCTTCAAATCCTCCAGTGGCTCTCCATCTCCCTCCAACTAAAACCCCAAGTTCTCACAATGGCCCCAAAAGCCCAACCTGGTCTGGCCTACATCTCATCCTTGCTTACTCTGATCCAGCCACACTGGTCTCTTCCCGTTCCTGGAAATCCCCAGCACACTCCTGACCCAGGGACTCTGCTTGCTGCACCTTTGGTCCTTTCTCGTTGCACCTTCTTGAAGGGCCTCCCCTGACCACCCTATTGAAAATTACACCTCCCCAAGCTCCCATCCTAGCTGCCCTGCTCGCACTGCCTGGTCTACTTTTCAATTTTTTCCATCACACCCTCTATCATGAAATGTAATTTATTATTTATTGTGTTTATTGTTAGTGTCAGTCTCTCCTTTGTCTATTTCACTCACTGCTGAATCCTTGATGACTAGAATAGTGCCTGAGGCATAGCAGATATTTAAGGAACATTTGTGGAATGAATTAAATGGATGACTATGATGTTAAGACAGTGAAATACACAAGATACTATAGGGGCACAGGGGAGAGGCACTTGGATCCACTATAGAAGAAGGTTATGGAAGATCTTCTAGGGCAAGATGACGTCTAACTAAATCTTGAAGGACGAGCAAGACCCAGGTGGAGAAAAGTAAGGAAAAAATAGCCAAGCTATGTTAAAAAGTCAGAAAGCAGTGGCTTAGTATTCTAGTTGGAGGTGGAGGGAAGCCCCTCAGAGTCAAAGGTATTCAAAGAAATACTGGAAACATGCTGGAGGTTCTAAATGCAAGCGTTTCATTGTGTAGGGCCTGTTTTATACATTAATAAAATCACGATAACAACAGCCAGCGCTAACATTGTTAAATCGATGTTGAAAAAAATGCCCAACTGGAAGAATAATCTCCTTGTTATTCTCTCCCCCAGGCAGTTTTCAGTCTAATTTCCTTTTTCAGATTATTCATTCTATTAGAGGGTTTCACTGGAACTTTCACTCTTTAGTGCTAAGTACCTGTTTACTCAGGATTTCAAACAGCGTTTTGCATGCTACTACAACAAGTCAGCATAGTAGAAAGCCAGATAATTTCCTTGATTGAGACCCTGGCCTGGGGTGTGACTCTGTCCTTGGCATCAGCTTTGCTCCTGTCCAGGCCATTTACAAGGTACCATGGCCAAGAGCACATTCTTCCTTCCCAGGGCTGATGCCCTTGGCTGGAAGCAGCATTCGGAGTAGTCAGAGTACAGAGTGAGAGCCAGGAAGATGCAGGGTTGAAAGCCAGGAGAGCCCAACTTCCAGTTTAACTGGTGCCTTAAGCTAGGCACCTTAACCTTTCCCAGTTAATCTGATTTTTATAAAACGAGTCTAGGGATTCAACTTGGTGGTGACTTAGTCACTTACCCTTTCCAAGCCTCAATCATCAGATATACAAAGTAGCAGGAACAATGCCAGTGCTATAAAGGAGTTGTTAGAATTAATACAGTATTCGGAAACATCAATTAAAGGCCTAAGTAGATGAACCTAGTAGTACACATTTTAACAGGGATCCATAAAACTCTTCTCAGTGATACACTTCCGTGGCTGTTCACCAGGAGGTTCACTAAGATGCGTCTACTCAAGAACTCTTTCTATAATAAGTGTAGCAATTGCACAAGTAATTGTAAATTACTTTTACAAGTAATTTGTAAAAAAAAGTAAAAAAAAAAAAAGTAAATTGACTTTTACCAGCAATTTCCTTGCTTGTTAATTAAGAAACCTACAGAGTTTGATTGGAATGAAGCACACATCTGGGGATGGGAAGGGGCTCTGGGGGAGATAAATGGTAGAGAAGCCAGATGCAGTTCAGTACAGAGTGTTGATTAGCACTGGGAGAAAAGCATCAAGTTAGGAACTGAAACAGAGCATGAGGATGAGTTCACCAAAGGCAGCTTCTCCTACTTCACCATTTTCCCGGGAGCTTTGACGCTGAAATAGTCCTGGGGTCATATGATGGCATGAGGGGCAAGTGAAATAATGACAACAAGGGCCACAACAACCACTACAGGAAGAGCTAACATGTACCGAACATTTATTATTTCCCTGATGCTCTGCAAAGTGCTTCATATGCATCCACTCACTTGCCCTCGCAGTAACTAGATACTATTAATCTCCATTTTTCAGATGAAGTAAATAAAGTTGAGAGCCTGGACTGTCTCTCAAGGCCGTGGCTAAAGATGGCAGAGGTGGGACACACATCTCCCATCTATCTGATTCCCAGTTGTTCTAAATCAACTTGCTAAATGGGTAGAATCATCCACTGTACCAGACAATGTTTCTGGGCCCTGAGGAGGCAGCGGAGAAGCTGTCCTCATGGAGATCACATTGCTCAGTTACTCACCATGGTGCCAGTATATTCTTCCAGCTTAGCCTCAGAAATGGCCTTTTTGTGGTGGCGGAAGAGGTCTCGGAGGAAGTTCTGTGACATCAAGAAAAAAACTGCATTTTATCTAGTGAGCACATAAACCTAAAAATCTCAAGAGGCTGTATTTTAAGAATTGTGATTCGTTTGTTTTAGGAAGGAACTGAAATGCACTTAGCAAGCAATAAATCCAACATACAGTTTCTAAACCTTCTAAACATGAATCCGTTTTTTTAAGTAACAAATTCATACCCATGTTTCTTGGAAACACAGAAATCAATCTCATGATACACATATATCAAACTCCCAGCGATGAGCAAACCCGCCCTTCACCCAGACACAGCTCCTGGCAGCACTTACACAAAGCTCAGCAGCTGATATAAAGCCACTGCTGTCAGCATCATATTTGCGCCAAATCTGAAATACACAAAAGCCATTAATCCATTTACCCTCAAATAATTTGGGGTCAACTTATGCTGCTGTCTACTATGGTTCAGCATCTGATAATAGTACTTAACTGGGTGCAACTAAGACTTTGCATGGAGAACTTTAGGCTTTCTTTGGTGACAGCTATTGTTTGGGCAGAACTCACTAGAAATGACTCACTGCATTCACTTAGAGCCACTTAGGAGGACCACAGTGCACTCACTGAAAGGGAGCTGTGGAAAGTTCCAAATGGAAAGATATCAAGGGATGGCCTTCAGTGGGAGGCAATATGGCACACTAAGAAATCTCCTTTGTACTAAATTCCTAAAAATGCAGAGTACTCTAAAAAACAGCTCTTTACATACATAGCTCAGCTGGCAAGAAAGTGAGGGCACTTCTAAGAGGTCCGACATGATAGGAAAGCACAAAACAGAAACCAAAGTCTATCCTAGGTACATCTACTGATCTCTGGTAACTTAGCCTGTAGCTTTATCAGGAAACTGCACACAAGGTAGACAGGAGACAAATCCTGGGGCCCCCCAAGGTGGGAAGTCAAACTGAGGCACCTACCTAAGACTAAAACCCCGAACAGCAATAACCTTAATGCAAAGGTGAACTTCCCCAAAATAAATTGCATGGCAGAAAGGGCCCCTAAGGAGTCTTGCCTTTGTGGTCTTGGCTCCAGGTAAAGGGAATAAAACATCTCTGATAATTCCCAGTAGCAAGCCAACCCTTTCACTGGTTTAAGAACAGCATTCATGGGATTTCCCTGGCAGTCCAGTGGTTAAGACTCTGCACTTCCAATGCAGATACCGGGTTTGATATCTGGTCGGGGAACTAAGATCCCACATGCTGTGCAGTGTGGCCAAAAACCCCCACAAAAAAACAGCATTCAGCCAGCTGAAGATACAGTTACTTAAACTGGAAGACAGAACAGCTGGATATTTTTAAGGAAACATTGAACTGCTTTCTTTAGTAAATGGTGTGATTTTGACCACCTCTGATTTTTCCATATCCAAGCCTCACAAGTTAACAAGTTTCCCAACAACTATACAGAATGAAAAAGTAGCATTAAGTATTTTTTTAATTGACAGATATTTCATTGATGTGGAATGGGTTTCCTGAGTCATCAACTGCAGGGACCTTAATTCTAGATCACAACTAGGGTCCTGCCTGAATATCCTGCAGGGATAGTAGGAGATGCTGATACTTAGTGAGCAGTGTTCAGAAACATTGCCCCTTTCAGTCCCTGTCACCAACGTTTCTGCCTGAATCTAACCAGGCTTAGAAAATCAACTGGTTAAATGTGATTTATATCCTAACTTTAATGGTGTGACTATACCAGAACTAAGAATGAGAATTTCAAATAACAAAAACATTTTAACCTGCTTTTTTATGCTGTTCTCCAAACATTTTCCATCTAAATTATCTTACAGTTTTACTGCAACTGAGCTATTGGTGGGCCAAAGATCTTTATGTGACTACTATATATGCCTGTCTTTAAAGAATGAAAGCAAAAAGGTTTCCAGGCAAACAAAAACAGAATTTATTACCAACAGACTCTTGGTAAAGGATATACTCCAGGAAGGAAGAATACAAAGGAGGAAAATCTAAGATGAAGAAGGAATGATGTACAAACACAATGGGAAACATGTGGGCAAGTGGAAACATATCTTGTTAGCATAAAATTTGTGGGATTAAAGAAAACAAGATAGAACTAATATTCTGGACGATAATGGCAAGTGAGCTGATAGTTAAAGTGTCTTAAGGTTCTGTAGTTCAGGGGGAATATAAAGACATTAAGGTAGGATTTCTTAAAATATATAGGAGAGTACACAGGTTATAACAAATTTAATTTAAAAAAAAATTCAAGAATCCAAAATATTTGTTTTAATTGGGTAGAGAAAGAGAAAGCACTTCTTTACAGAAGAAATTGACAAACTAGAAGGGAGGGGGGAAAAATGGAGAAAGTTTTTTTTTTTTTTTTAAAGATGGAAATGGCATTATGGAACTTTTCTTTTTCCCATTTCTCAAGATTATTCAAGCCTACACAGGCATAACAGTATTTTAATACTTTCTGCTGATTATAAAAGCAAATCGTATTTATTGTACGAAATTACTGAAATAAAAAACACTACAATCTTCTGAAATTCCTACCCCAAGATAGTCACTTGTCATTTCTGTGTGTTTCCTTTTCATTGTGTTTCTATTATATATGTGACAAAATGAAGGGGAAGTCATATGGCCTACACACTTGGGTAGTCTATTATTTTCAGTTAAAATTTTCTGTGAGCCTTCTTAAACACAACTAAAATTATTTTGAAAATGTCATTTAAAATAATCTGTAAATAACAGAATAATGATTCGACACAATTGGAAAATACAGAAGTACAGAGAACATAAAGATTATCCAAAATCTTACCCCTAAAAAAACCCAATATTTATCTAATGTGTATTTACCCGTTGTCTTGTTTACGTGGGTGTTAGGGTAAATAACTTTTTAAGCAAAGTTAAGATCATAACGCATATACAATTTTGTTTCTTAACACCATAATGCGCTTCCTTCTTGTCGTTAGATAGTCTTTGAAAACTTGATTTTCAGTGATGCATAAAGTTCCACAATGGGGTTTTTCTCTCATGAATCTCCAGGGTCTAGAACAGTTTCTGGCATACTGCAGGGGCACATTAAGTATTTGTGGAATGAATGAATTGTATGAATGTATCATAATTTACCTAAGTTTTCTTTCATTGTTAAGCATTTATGTTATTTTCAGTTTTAACTATACTAAGTAACAGAAATATTTAATGTACATCATTGTGTAGAAAACTTGTCTGCATCTCTGATTATATCCTTAACATAGATGCTTGGAGAAGTAGAATTATTGAGTCAAAGGGTAAATATTTTTTTAAATTAACTCTGGATTATGAAATTTTAAAGAATCCTGATTACATTTTTGCAAAATCGCTTTCCATAAAATTATCCCAGTGCGCGTGCCTACCAGGATAGCATGAGCAACAGTCTCAGTGCTTGCTTACCAGTGCTGTATCTTTTTGTTGAACCTCTTAAAATCTTTACCACTTTGGAAAAGTTAGTTGTTTCTAATTTGCATTTCTTTGGTTACTGTTATATATCAATTGTCTCTTCATATTTCTTCTGTGAATTGTCTATGCAAGTGCTTGCTCCATTTCTCATAGCTCCCACTTGGCCAGAAGATAAATAAAGTAGTGCACAAGGGTGCCAAGTTATTATCTCCTAAGTGGGGACCTGGTAAGTCTTTCAGGAATGGGGCCCTGGGTGCAGGAGCTGTCTTGAATCTGCCGCTCTGGCCTTGAAGACACCCTGCTCTGCCTTCCCTGGTCTTTTTTCACCCACGGACAGTAACACCTAGAGTCTGAAAGAGGAGATAAGGGGAGCCATTGATTCTGCCTTTTGGTTTTATTCTGGCACAGTGATTGCAAAGAGATGCCTGCTGGCTGGATCAGCCCTCTAGTAAGTTATATTTTGACCATACTGTGCCTTCAAAACTAGAATTAGTTGCCAACATTTAAATATAAGTAGTTTCGGGCTTCCCTGGTGGCTCAGTGGTTGAGAGTCCGCCTGCCGATGCAGGGGACACGGGTTCGTGCCCCTGTCTGGGAAGATCCCACATGCCGCGGAGCGGCTGGGCCCGTGAGCCATGGCCGCTGGGCCTGCGCGTCCGGAGCCTGTGCTCCGCCACAGGAGAGGCCACAACAGTGAGAGGTCCACGTACCGCAAAAAAAAAGTAGTTTCCCATAGAGTCTAGATGCCTAGGCTGCATTCTCAGAAGGCAGCAGTTGGCTGGAGCTCACAGGACTCTGGGCTCTTGATGGGCATGTGCTCTTCAGGCTCCACGGCCCCCTCCCTACCCTCCCATTACATGCCTCAGGTACCTGCCGGGCCCCTCGTCTAAGCCCTCCTCTAGCCCAGGCTAAGGAGTTTGTCAGCTCAGGGGCAGCCCGGGTCAGCACGCTGAGAGAGCACATTGGGGCTTGGGGCCAACGTCCAGGCTCGACACAAGGGCTTCTTTGCGTGGTCTTGTCCTCGGTGGGCAGCTCTCCCTTGGGGACTGGGCAGGAGTGGTGGCAGCCACAGCAGGTGGCTGGAATCCTGGCCTCACCCTCCATAGAGACACAACCAAACGCTTACCTGCATAAACTCCACACTGCTGTCCAAGGGGGTTTCCCGGCGAAAGAGCAGAAGAAAGTTTTCATCCTCGGACAAGAACATGCAGGCAAGCTAAAGGAAAAGGGAGAAATAGCAGCTGGTGACACTGGCCAGTGCTCCGTGGGTAAAAGGCATCAAGGAACACATCAGAGGGCAGAAGGGCTTGGATCTCTCAGGATGGAGAGCCCAACACATAGTTCCACGCCCTTGATTGTCATTTTGGATTCATTGACTCTTTCAAGAACTATTGCACCCTTCTAGGTATGAAACACTATGAGTATCTGTCTTCCATGAGCTTACACTCCAAAATAATAGTAATCATCTTTATTATTATTTAATAATAAATGTGTTAGTGCTTAAAATGTTCCAGACCTTGTTCTGAGAGGCTCCAATTTTATATTAACAACTCTATAATTATAGTAGAAAATAAAAATACCCAGTAATTTTTATACGTGCCATGAATTGTTCTAAATACTTATATATGCTAACTCATTTAATCCGAACAACCTATAGGGTGCATAGCACATCATCATTATTATTTATTGTTAAGGAAACTGGGCTACACAGAGATAAGGAGCTTGCCATCATTATGTAGTTAGTAAGTGGTGGAGTCAGGACCTCAACTAAGCCCACACTTTTAACCCCTATGCTGTGCTGGTGAGATGCTGTGTATACAGATCACTTCGGTGCCGTACACAAAATCAGGAATGATTGCTGTCTGGCTTGATTCTTGAGTTGGCTGTGGTTTATATTCTTTTATATTATTAGCATCTATATGATACTTTCAAAGTTGCTTCACTTGTGGTAAATTTAACCATCCAGCCGTCTATATGAGCACCCGTTCTACTGACTGACTTCCCTTGCTCCCATGAACAAAGGTAACATGTCTTCCCCTATGTGTTGGTAATACTTGTTTCAGCTCATAGGCACGTTTGGCTGGGTTCTTTGCCAAACCTATGGTATTTCAGTGGACACTGTCTCCTTTCTGAATTGTCCCCCATAAACAATGGCCATTTCTTCTATAACCATAGTTCTCCCAGCATCTTGTTCAGTGCTACAGAGGAAGTCTGGAGCAAATGCTTCTGCTAGGTTGCAGGAATGATTAGCCCACACTCCCATTCACATTCTCTAGTTGGATGTAGGTCAGCTCAAGGGCACATCGTGTTAATAACAGCTGTCATATATTGAATACCTACTACATGGCAGGCACTGGCAATGTACTTTTCGTTTATCATCTCGTTAAATTCTCACACCAATCCTTCAGGTAAATATAAGTATTGGCATTTTAATACTAATGGGAGGCGGCACAAAGCAGTATGTGGTTGGCTTCAGTGTGGATCCTTCCTTCTCTGTATTCACCTATTATTTGATCTTGGACAATTTAATTGATACCTCTGTGCCTCAATTTCCTCATATGTAAAATGGAGATAATAATATTTATATCCTGGTGCTTATGTGAAGACTAAAAGTCAGGCGAGGCACTATTTATAAACTGTTTAGCAAAGTCCCTGGTACCCATTAAAAATTTAGTCAGTGGTAACTGCTCTGTGGATGAAGATGATGAACTTGAGGCTCAGAGACATGAAATCACTTGGCCAAGGTTTCACATTTCCCCGGTTGACTTTGTGTTTTTCCTACCCACCACACAAGGTGAGCTGTGAACTGCTCCTCAGGACTAAGTGTGTTTTCGCATGGGGTGGCACAGGCTAAGAAACCAAATTAAAATGTAATTCACCAGCCCTAAGTCTTTAGAAGGCACTCTGTCTTCAGTTTGACCAGAGTGGCACAGAGGAGCCCTGGACAAATCAAGTACACAGATCATCCCCAAGCTTCACTTTGGCTCTTAGACGTGACTCCTTTCCCATTTTGTTTTGTGCTAAAATAGCTCAAATGTGTGCAGGTGAGCTGATTTTATGTCACAAGTACCTGTAATTGGAGTAAGAGAAATGGCCAGTGGTACAGCAGGAGACAGTAGAAGAGACCTTGCTACACTTTACACTCACAGACTCATGAGGTTTTAAGGGGACCAAAGCAGTCCTATACCATCAGCTTCTCTACAACCTCAGTTATGCTCATTGGCAGGACTCCATGACAGAATGGTTGGCACGGATGCCAAAGTTTTTGCCAAGTTCCCAATTGCTTCAGGAAGGTCTACCAGTAATTGGTAAGATAATGGCATAGTTTTTCATTATTTACCATGTTTCATTCATTTATTATTAAGTTAGCAAATATTTATTGAGCGCCACTATGCACAGTGCTCCGTTCTGTGGGCTAGAGAATGTAACTGTGAACATGTAATTATGAATACTTTGGTATTTCTACCTTGATGCTTACAATTGCTTTTCCATTAATCAATACACTGATACGTTTACATCAATTATAATGCAATTATTGGTTATATAAATAATTTTTGCCTTTTAGTGAAAACTTTGGAAACAGCTACACTCATAAATCTGGAGTTTAGCTTAGTAGTTTTCTGAAAAGGCAGCCTCCTGGTGTGAACATGTCTATTTTTTATAAGAAGACATAATCTTGCCTTGTTATCATAACTTTTTGAAGAAAAATTACTATTTTCACCAACAATATTGACTAAGTATGACAGCATTAAGAGACTAGCTCTTCAGAGGTCTCGGAATATGTCTAGCAGGCAGTTTTGTCTATGAAATAAATAGCTTACTTTCATAGCAGCTCATTTTTATGTATGGATTTATAACTCTATAGAATAAACCTGTATAGATTCATACCTATAAGTGGGTTACAACTTAATCCAGTGTCACCTACTGGCCATACGATGCTAGGAAAGTAACTTAGCTTCCTCATCAGTAAAATAGAGATAATGTTCCATGCCCACTTTCTATAGCTACTGTGGGGATAAAGTAACGTAATATGTGTGGAAATCCTTTCTAAACTGTAAACCTTTTTTGTAACTGGAAGGAAAAATTATCAGGTTAAAGATAGACTGTGCCGGGCACTGCATATGCCTAACACAGTTCCTTGCTTTAGTAGGTACTTAATAAGTGTGGGTTGAGCTGAAGTAGAGGCGGCTGCTTTCTGTTTTGTTTTTAATGTTCACGGACAGATCTTTCCAATCTCCACTGGGAGCTGATACTGAACTTTAAACTCATTTATTGTCAGTACATTTTGCCTTATGTCAAGGTTGAATTTGAACAGGACACTGTGGAAGGAGACAAATATTAGATCAAGTAACTGAAAAGCCTCCAGCATATCAATTCCCCAATTATAAAATAAATATAAATATTGATTGACCTAAATAAAATGATGGAAGCATCATATTCTCTTTGTTATTAAGCTGATGAAAAAGGAAAAGTGAGTACTTCAGAAATGTTATGTAACCCAGCTGCCTTGCAGAGGGTTCTAATTTTCCAATCAAATGTAAAACTTTCATTATCCTTCAGAAAAAATTATAGCCCAAGAAGGTACAGTCAAGAAAGTTACAGTCATAAAACGTACCTCTTTCATCTGTATGCGATCGTCTTTAGAGACATTGTGGGCAGATGTAAATTGTTGTTTCATCTTCTGCACATTTTCTTCCATGACTGCATCCTATAGTGGGCCAGACAGAACCACATTAAAGCCACTGAGATTCCAAAAATGTAGTTAGGATATCAAATATTCAGAATATATAGCCTGATAATCATGTTAGTCTAACCTGGAAAATAAGTTACTTAGCCACTGAAAGTGATCCCACCAAGTTGCACACGAGAGAGAGAGAGAGAGAGAGAGAGAGAGAGAGATGGAGACTTCTTAAACAAATAACCACTAATCAGAATCCTAACTAGGTAAGACCTGTAGTTAGTGAGCTCCTAAAATATGAATGAAGAGAAGCTTAGAGACTAGACTGTTGATAGAATGAATTTGAACATCATTCTATATTTGGTTGTGACAAAAGATTTTATTGTAATGAACATATAAACTTTCTTCCCAAGAACTCAGAGGTTTTTTAAATTCTTTTCTAATTGAAAAGTCCAGCTCTTCTGGGTCCCCAGATTGCTAGACTTTATTCTTTTAATCTTGGTCTCGCCAAGAAAAAGAATAATTAGGGGAAAATAATTAAAGAGGAAACCAAATAAATAATCATTGAACTACTGAAGACGTCACATATCCCTTCCTTGTACAACCTTTTCCACACATTAAATTGTTCTTCATCAGTGGGCGGCAGGGTTATTACAAAGAAAGGTGACAGGTATAATCAACAATGGAGAATGAATTTTGATGTAGGGGCTGAGAGGCACAGATACTCCCAAACAGTGCCGTATTCCTAGACTTCAGACTAGATCAGTTATACTAAATTTATTCTCCCTAATACTACTACACTATCCCTGCCAACCAGGTTTCCTCATTTGACACTCCACTAAGTATCGAGAAATTAACCTCTTTAGTCTTGGCGCCATAGATTGTGTGGCTTGTATGAGTGTGTATGTGCATCATACAGGAAAATCACAGTGGAAATCACGCAAGAAAGTGGGTCTTCACTTTGAATTTCAGCTTGGCCTTCTACCTTTAGTTTGAAGGCACAGAAACTTGACTTCCATCCTCTCAGACCTCTAACTCCAAAGTCCATGATTATCCCTTGGACCTAAAGCAAAAGAGTCTAGGGCTCCCTCTGTTGTAATTTCCCATCAGCACCAACCCAGCTTGCCTTGTCTGAGACTCTAGGCCCCAGCACAGTATTTATCATCTCTGAAGCATTGAAACAGGCCCAGGATGTGCTACAATCTGTACGTGAAGAATGCATGCACAGCCCCAGAAAGCAATGCTGTGCAACAGACTGGCTAGATCTGGACCTAGTTCAGAGGCCAGTTCTGAGTATTTGAAAAGACAAAAGGCCGGAGATAAGAGGGGGGTGAGTAACAGAAACAGCAAGAGCGGCCGATGGTTCCATTAAGTCAATCCCCTCAGAGGCTGTGGGGAACGTAATTATAAGCAGGCTGGTTGCTCTCCAAGATTGACTAGCAGGCAGCTTGCTGTTAGAAATCTTCAAATTCCTTCCCCTGAGGTCTCTGTGACTCGCTAATCAGGGGAGGAAAGTAGAGCTATTCAGGCCTCTGATGAACTGCTTGTCACACTTAAACACCAGAGTGAGGGGCTGCCTGGTCTTGGAGGCCCCCCTGCTGCTGCTTCTGTACTCAGTGGGGCATCACTGATTAAAAGTAGGTGTCACAAGTGGTGATTATCCCTCCGCTGAGAGGGACATGTCCTCTTGTTAAGGACATACTTAGGGCCTATTCATTTCTCAGCA
>NW_006798991.1:16442-17297 GCF_000442215.2 Lipotes vexillifer | reverse complement strand
AGCAGGAAAAAAAAAGTCTAGAATTAGGAACAGTTTCCTTAATCATGCTTGTCCCGGTATCATGGAACGCCCAGTGAAGGTCCCTGTAACTATGTTCCCTGGGGTAATGCCTCAGCATTTTGAAAGGAAACAATGGCAGATGACAGCATTTCTGATTAACAGTTTAAACAGCTTATCCCCTGGCTCCAAAACCTGTCTCCTTGGGCTTCCCTGGTGGCGCAGTGGTTGAGAATCTGCCTGCCAATGCAGACAACACAGGTTCGAGCCCTGGTCTGGGAAAATCCCACATGCCATGGAGCAACTGGGCCCGTGAGCCACAATTACTGAGCCTGCACGTCTGGAGCCTGTGCTCCGCAACAACAGAGGCCGCGATAGTGAGAGGCCTGCGCACCGCGATGAAGAGTGACCCCCACTTGCCACAACTAGAGAAAGCCCATGCACAGAAATGAAGACCCAACACAGCCATAAATAAATAAATAAATACATTGTGTATTATTAAAAAAAACAAAACAAAAAAAAAAAACCTGTCTCCTTTGCTAAGTGCTGAGGAGAGGTACCTGGGGCTACAGCCACAACTTGGCAGGACTGGCCTAATTATATTACAGTCCCCTGTCTGACAGGTAGTCACTGTTCCTGGAGGGAACAGAGTGAAAGAAGATGCAGTGTGACTCAGGGTGCTTTTAAAATGCAAGACCCCAGACAGACCCCCAAATGTACTGAAATGCCTAAGAGGTGGGACCTGGGGCTTTGCATATTAACAAACACAGGTAATTCTTAGTCACACCAAAATTTTATTTTCACTGGCCTAAGGACTCTGCAGCTTTCCAACCCCTTCGCCTCTGGACTCAGGAATGC
>NW_006798991.1:0-16374 GCF_000442215.2 Lipotes vexillifer | reverse complement strand
CTGGACTCAGGAATGCCTGCACTGAACACAGTTGCGCAGCAGACTGGTGAGTCATTTGTTGTTTCCGTTCCTCCGAGGACCATGCCTGTCCATGTGTGAGAAGGTGAGGCCATGGGCCAGATCTGAGGGAGGGGTGATGATAAGATCAGGCAAGCTACGGGAGATGGCATCTACCTTCTCCCTCACTAACGGGAACGATGCCTTTAAAGTCAGCTCAAGCCCCAGAAGAAGACAGCTCGCAGTGTCCTCAGTCTAGGGCAGACCCCAGTGTTTGAGTAGCCCTACCCCTCATCCCATGACTGAAAATTAGACACTTTCATTTTCAATAGTGACAGCAACTTTTCTCCTCCTTTAAATCACGAAAGCAAGGAGCTTTCTGAAAAGGTGTGAAGTTCCAAGTCTCTGGGGTTTAGTTTCTCTGACCATCCAGTTTATTGCAAGACTTTGAATGGTTTTGCCTCCATCATTTTGTTTTCCTCAAATACTCCTGTCATGTTTGATAAAATGGCGTCAGACCCATGGGTTCTGGAATGACACGAGCCTTTGCATTTACAGTAGTAATGGCAGCAAAGCAGAGAAACAGAAAGACAGAGAGATAAGGGAAGGAAAGAGAAAAGGAGAGGAGAGAAACTGATAAAAGAAAAGAAATGAAGGGCAAAGAGAGATAGGAAAGAGAAGAAAAGAGAGGAGTGACAGTGAGAGAGCTTGAGAAACAGACTGAAGATAGAAAGCAGGAGAAACAGAGACAGGTGAGGGACAAAGACAGATGGAGAGACATGAGAGAGAGAGAGAGATGAGAGACAGAGAGGTCACAGAGAAAGTCAAGAAATGATGGGGAAAAAAAAAAGATGATGGGAGAGGAGAGCCATGAAACACAGAATGAGAAACAGAAATGGGCAGAAACATAAGAGAAAGAGATCCGAAGAGAGATGGAAAATGAGAGGCAGATGGGCTGCGGGCGAGAGAGGGTGACTACGAGTTCTGTGTATGGCTGTTAGAGGCAGATGGCAGCCTCTCTTATTCTGAGCTGACTGCCCTTCCCCCAGAAACAGCGTCCCCAAGCTGCTTGTTCTCCGCACTGGGCTCCTACGTGAAAGTGTGATGCACTCCAGTATTCTTCCATGTAAACAATTATAGCTGAGGATAAGCTGTCGCCACAATTCATTTTAAACGCTATTGTCTCCAGAGCTACTCCTCTTACCATGTATCCCCTGATGGAGTCTCTACCAGGTTATCCCAGCCCCAGGCTGGTGCGTCTCTGTGTGCATTTTTCCTCTGCTTTGGTACAGGGCTCATCAAAAGGTAATCTGCATCTCTCAAGGCCAGATTTACCATCAGGGAGGGATATGGACACTGGATGGATGGGTTTACATTTATACTTGGGCTCTGGGAATGTTTATTATTTTCTGGTTTGCCATTTCCTAAGAAATTTGTAACCTTTCTAACAAAATGATTTTGAATGGTTTGTTTGTGGTTTGCTATCCAAGTAATATCAAAGGCACTAAACACCCAGAGCCTCAAAAGCTCTTAACATCTTTTCCACCTTTCTGAACAAAGTGAGCTACCTTATCTCTAGGTTTAAATCCATTAGCAGAGACATAACCAAGGAGACGTTCAAAACAGGGTTGTTTGAATCGACAGTTAAAATCTCTGAGTGGATGACAAATGTCACAATAAAAGTCAGTGACCAGCATGTCAAATGTTACAGCTGAACCTCATAAAACCTACCTAAATCCCTCTGTGCTGCTAGGAGAGGGAGAAAAATTACATGCAAGGAAGAAAAGAGGTCAGATGCGATTAATAGGTACAAATCAACATAAGACTTGGGTGCTTTTTATAATTCACTAAGAGAACATAAATTAATGCTTAGTGGCACAAGTACTTACATCAGTACAAAATTTCGGCAACATGTGGTAAAAGAAAGCATCAAGCTCCTTCTCTTCTATGTAACCTTTTTCTAAATGCAAGAAGGTATCCATAAATAATAGTCACTTACACAGAATAACATGTGACATTTAGTATTTAACATTTAACATCTAAATTTGTTTTTAATCTCAAATTTATAAAATCCCCATGGACACTATCTATTGTAACTCTAATTAAGTGCCAGTATCTACCTCTAGATGACATGGATGTGAATAGCAAATACACATTTGAGAGTAAATGCTTTGTGCTGTGGTTTGTACAAATAGTGGGGAAAGGAAAGCTATTTATACATGAATTTTAATCCACAAATAAACATGAGTCTTAGAATAAACTCTAACCCAAGGATTTTGCAGTCTTGGAAAAATTTAAGAGATGAATCTTAGTTTGCAAGGTTAAAACACACACTTTAGATATTTCCTTTATGTTTCTTTTTTAATGAATACAAAGCAAATGTAAGTAGTTCTTTTCAAGTAGTTTTTTGGGGAGTGAGGGTAGTGTCTTTTTGAAAGCTGATAAAATTCACCCTCTCTTTGAGAGACTGGGGGTTACACAACAAAGTCATTGAGTAAAAATGAGCATTTGAGTAAAAATGTCATAGAGGGCTGACTTCAGATACCCGAGTGTCAGCCCACAAGCCTCTGATATATAAAATGATATTTGTCATTATATATACGGTATATCACTACACACACACACACACACACACACACACACACGTTGGGGGGTGGGGGCCGGGGTGTAATTTCAGGTCCCTTCTCCCACCCTGAACGTTCACAGGGTATCAAGAAGTGCAGCTCCAGTTTACCAAACGTCTGTTAGGTATACTGCGTTAGGTATATCGCTTTAACAGCGCTGGAAGACAACTTTTTCTGCAGGGAAAGACGTATGGGGAAGAGGAAACTCTAGGTCCTTTCAGCAATGCTGTACAGGTGGCTTGTTTTACTCACCCTCCGAGTCAAAGCGCTGCCAGACCTGCCAGAAGCCAGCGGCGTCCGAGCGCCCCTGAGTCGGTTCGCGGGTGCTGTCCATGGTATTGACAACGAAGCGCAGGCACCGGCCGGCAAGAAACACCTAGAGAACTTTGATAAGGACTCCTTTACGGTATCTTCTGACACTCTTGCCAGCTTCTTTCGCCCTCTGATTTCCTTTGAGCACCAGTCTGAGGGGCGGGCACGGGGGCAGCTGGCGAGGCAGCTGCTGGCGCCTTAGCGTCGCTGTGCCGTCCCCAAGGCCCCACCGCGAACTCTCGGGGAAACCAGCTGCTGGGAATCCGCCCTGCTCAGGCGCGTCGTCCCTGACCCGCCCCGCGTGCACTGTCTGTCCTGGGCACATCCAGCGGGGAGCTCTTGTCTGCCTCAGCGCTGTGGGGAAGTGGGGGAAAAAGGATCTGTCTCCGGGCGGTCATGGTTCACTCTCCTTGCCCTTTAACCTGTTTATCAAACTCAGAGAAAGTATCCCCCTTATGTTTCACTCACCTTCCAAACGTGTGTCTCAAGGGGTTTTCTAGAGACAGCTCCCCCATTTAGAGGGTTGGAAGGGTGTCAGTGTTAGGATCCTTTGGCCTGATGATTTAGAAATGTCGTGTGTGGGGAAGGTGGGGGTGAGGAGGAGACGGGTGATAGCGCTGGGGTGGGAAAGAGGTTACCAGTAAGCAAGGAGTCAGCAGGGCGACATGGTGGCCGACTGCAGAGTTCTTAGTAGAAGTTTAGATGGTTGTGTTTGGCTCCTGAGAACCACACTAAGACCAAAGGAAAAACCATCTGGAAGAACACAGAGCTCTCGTGATCAGAATTGTTCACAACTTGACTGGATGTTTTGTGAGATAATAAGCTGAGTGATACTGATGGCTTCTGACCATGTGCTTAGAACCTTTTGTTGAGGAATCTATAGAAGGAGCTTGGGCAATAGGAGAATTGGACCAAATATCGATCTTTATGGCACTCTAACTCTGCTATTAACATTTAACATTATTTTTTAAAAGCACATGTACATAAGCCACATAAATTAGAGTATTTAAAAGAACATGACACTAATGGTCAGACAGTCCCGGGTTAGGATCCCAGCTCCATCACTTACTAGCTTCGAGACCTCCATCATTAGTTCTCATCTGTAAGTCTCGGTTTTCTCAACTGTAGAATGAGGATTATAGTAGCTTTGGAGAGTTGCTGTGAGGACCAAAGCCACTCTCAACAGTGCACAATAAATTGTAATTGTTATGGTCTTGTAGAGGATAAGAAGTGACTATATAAAAAAAAAAAAAAAAAAAAAAAAAAGTTTAGAGAAAAAAAGCAAAGTCTGAGAAACTGTCACAGCCAGGAGACGTCCAAAAAGACATGATTAAATGAAACATTGTATCCTGGGTGGTATCCTAGAGCAGAAAAAGGACATTAGGCAAAAACTAAGAAAATTTGAATAAAAATGGACTTTAAGTAATAATAATAATAAATTATGTAGAAGCAAACAGGTCTGGGTTTAGGGCCAGCTTTGCCTCTTAGTAGCTGTGACATTAGTCAGGTTACTCAAAAGAAGCCTCACTTTCTTTACCTGTAGAAGGGAGATAATAGTAGTATTTGCCTTGTATTACTGTCATAAAGTTTAAATGAAAAAAATTCTTATAAACCTCTAAGCACAGAAAATACAGTAAACATTCAGTGTAGGTTAGCTACTAAAATGATGAATCTTCCCTACATACACATTTTGAAGATGGTGATGTAGACTTCAGGATTTTTGAGGAATGTGGCTTAGGTTGAAGGAAGAAAAACAATATCTTCACTCTTGGGGAGAATGTTGGGAACAAAAATTGGAGAACAAAGCAGGAGGAGAAGATAAGGGACTCAGTATCCATATATCACATGTGGCCCTGGGAAATTATTGGATATAATGTCAAACATCAGTCAGGAAGATGATAAATATGAACTCACAAGGTTGGTGACTGTTTTCTGATAAACAGTGGGAAAAAAGAAAACACAAGGCAAACATCAGAAGTAATAATCAAGGTCTAATGTAGTGGATGTGGTTAAATGATGGTAAGTCACTATGAGAGTCTTTGCTGCATACACAGGAATCTTGATTTTCAAGCCTGACGGCACACAAAAAATGCTCAGAACATAAGGTTAAGATTAAAAAGCAAGTTACAAATATACACGTATTGCATGACCCAAGTCTTTAAAATAAAATACATGTTTCTACACATAGGAAAACAATGGGAGAATATACACTAATAATGTAAATGATTATCTCTGGAATGGGGAAGAGGGAGAATAATGGGTGACTTAAATTTGTTATCTGTGATTCTTCTACTTTAAAACTTTCTACAAAAGCATATAATGCAAACATAGTTTTGGAAAGTTGTAAAGGTGAAATCTAGAGAAACAAGGAAAGAAGTACAGCTACAAGGACTGCTGTTCTTCTCAGAACTCCAGAGTGAATGGAACTTGGACCAATTTCCAGGAGCCTGGCATGTGGAGCTCTCTGGAGAGTTGTAATTTCCCTTCAATGACTTCCTTCCTTTTGTTTTTATTTTATTTTATTTATTCTTTTATACAGCAATTTCTTATTAGTCATCAATTTTATACACACCAGTGTATACATGTCAATCCCAATCTCCCAGTTCATCCCACCACCATCCCCCCGCCGGAACTTTCCCCCCTTGGTGTCCATACGCTTGTTCTCTACATCTTGTCTCAATTTCTGCCCTGCAAACTGGTTCATCTTACCATTTTTCTAGGTTCCACGTATATGCGTTAATATACGATATTTGTTTTTCTCTTTATGACTTACTTCACTCTGTATGACAGTCTCTAGATCCACCCACGTCTCAACAAATGACCCACTTTCATTCCTTTTTATAGCTGAGTAATATTCCATTGTATATATGTACCACATCTTCTTTATCCATTTGTCTGTTGATGGGCATTTAGGTTGCTTCCATGACCTGGCTATTGTAAATAGTGCTGCAATGAACATTGGGGTGCATGTGTCTTTTTGAACTACAGTTTTCTCTCGGTATATGCCCAGTAGGGGGATTGCTGGGTCATATGGTAATTCTATTTTTAGTTTTTTGAGGAACCTCCATACTGTTCTCCGTAGTGGCTGTATCAATTTACATTCCCACCAACGGTGCAAGAAGGTTCCCTTTTCTCTACACCCTCTCCAGCATTTGTTGTTTATAGATTTTCTGATGATGCCCATTCTAACTGGTGTGAGGTGATACCTCATTGTAGTTTTGATTTGCATTTCTCTAATAATTAGTGATGTTGAGCAGCTTTTCATATGCTTCTTGGCCATCTGTATGCCTTCTTTGGAGAAATGCCTATTTAGGTCTTCTGCCCATTTTTGGATTGGGTTGTTTGTTTTTTTCATATTGAGCTGCATGAGCTGTTTGTATATTTTGGAGATTAATCCTTTGTCTGCAAATTAATGCTTTGTCGTTTGCAAATATTTTCTCACATTCTCAGGGTTGTCTTTTCATCTTGTTTATGGTTTTCTTTGCTGTGCAAAAGCTTTGAAGTTTCATTAGGTCCCATTTGGGTTTTGTTTGTTTGTTTTAAACATCTTTATTGGAGTATAATTGCTTTACAATGGTGTGTTAGTTTCTGCTTTATAACAAAGTGAATCAGTTATACATATACATATGTCCGTCAGAATGTGAGAAAATATTTGCAAATGAAACAACTGACAAAGGATTAATCCCCAAAGTTTACAAGCAGCTCAGGCAGCTCAATATCAAAAAAACAAAAAACCCAATCCAAAAATGGGCAGAAGACCTAAATAGACATTTCTCCAAAGAAGATATACAGATTGCCAACAAACACAGGAAAGAATGCTCAACATCGTTAATCATTAGAGAAATGCAAATGAAAACTACAATGAGATATCATCTCACACCGGTAAGAATGGCCATCATCAAAAAATCTACAAACAGTAAATGCTGGAGAGGGTGTGGAGAAAAGGGAACCCTCTTGCACCGTTGGTGGGAATGTAAATTGATACAGCCACTATGGGGAACAGTATGGAGGTTTCTTAAAAAAACTAAAAATAGAACTAACATATGATGCAGCAATCCCACTACTGGGCATATACCCTGAAAAAACGGTAATTCAAATAGAGTCATGTACCAAAATGTTCATTGCAGCTCTATTTAGAATAGCCAGGACATGGAAGCAATCCATTTGTTTATTTATTTTTTTATTTCCATTACTCTAGGAAGTGGATCAAAAAAGATCTTGTTGTGATTTATGTCAACGAGTGTTCTTCCTATGTTTTCCTCTAAGAGTTTTATGGTGTCTGGTCTTACATTTAGGTCTCTAATCCATTTTGAGTTTATTTTTGTGTATGGTGTTAGGGAATGTTCTAATTGCATTCTTTTACATGCAGCTGTCCAGTTTTCCCAGCACCTCTTACTGAAGAGACTGTCTTTTCTCCATTGTATATCCTTGCCTCCTTTGTCATAGATTAGTTGACCATAGGTGCATGGGTTTACCTTTGGGCTTTCTATCTTGTTCCATTGATCTATGTTTCTGTTTTTGTGCCAGTACCATACTGTCTTGGTTACTGTAGCTTTGTAGTATAGCCTGAAGGCAGGGAGTCTGATTCCTCCAGCTCCGTTTTTATCCCTCAAGACTGCTTTGGCTATTCGGGGTCTTTTGTGTCTCCATACAAATTTTAAGATTTTTTTGTTCCAGTTCCGTAAAAAATGCCATTGGTAATTTGATAGGGATTGCATTGAATCTGTAGATTGCTTTGGGTAGTATAGTCATTTTTACAATACTGATTCTTCCAGTCCAAGAACGTGGTATATCTCTCCAGCTGTTGGTATCATCTTTAATTTCTTTCATCAGTGTCTTACAGTTTTCTGCATACAGGTCTTTTGTCTCCCTAGGTAGGCTTATTCCTAGGTATTTTATTCCTTTTGTTGCAGGGGTAAATGGGAGTGTTTCCTTAATTTCTCTTTCAGATTTTTCATCATTAGTGTATAGAAATGTATGAGATTTCTGTGTATTAAGTTTATATCCTGCAACATTACCAAATTCATTGATTTGCTTTAGCAGTTTTCTGGTGGCATCTTTAGGATTCTCTATGTATAGTATCACATCATCTGCAAAGTGACACTTTTACTTCTTGTTTTCCAATTTGTATTCCTTTTATTTCTTTTTCTTCTCTGATTGTCATGGCTAGGACTTCAAAAACTATGTTGAGTAATAGTGGTGAGAGTGAACATTCTTTTCTTGTTCCTGATCTTAGAGGAAATGTCTTCAGTTTTTCACCACTGAGAATGATGTTTGCTATGGGTTTGTCATACATGGCCTTTATTATGTTGATGTAGGTTCCCTGTATGCCCACTTTCTGGAGAGTTTTTGTCATAAATGGGTGTTGAATTTTGTCAAAAACTTTTTCTGCATCTGTTGAGATGATCATATTTTCTTCTTCAATTTGTTAATATGGTGTATCACATTGATTGATTTGCATATATTAAAGAATCCTTGCATCCCTGGGATAAATTAAAAGGTGTATTATCCTTTTAATGTGTTGTTGGATTCTGTTTGCCAGTATTTTGTTGAGGATTTTTGCGTCTATATTCATCAGTGATATTGGTTTGTAATTTTCTTTTTTTGTAGTATCTTTGTCTGGTTTTGGTATCAGGGTGATGGTGGCCTCATAGAATGAGTTTGGGAGTGTTTCTTCTTCCACAATTTTTTGGAAGAGTTTGAGAAGGATGGGTGCTAGCTCTTCTCTAAATGTTTGATAGAATTCACCTGTGAAGCCACCTGGCCCTGGACTTTTGTTTGTTGGAAGATTTTTAATCACAGTTTCAATTTCATTATTTGTGATTGATCTGTTCATATTTTCTATTTCTTCCTGGTTCAGTCTTAGAAGGTTATACCTTTCTAAGAATTTGTGCATTTCTTCCAGGTTGTCCATTTTATTGTCATAGAGTTGCTTGTAGTAGTCTCTTAGGATGCTTTGTATTTCTGCAGTGTCTGTTGTAACTTCTCCTTTTTCATTTCTAATTTTATTGATTTGAGTCCTCTACCTCTTTTCCTTGATGAGTTTGGCTAATGGTTTATCAATTTTGCTTATCTTCTCAAAGAGCCAGCTCTTATTTTTATTGATCTTTGCTATTGTTTTCTTTGTTTCTATTTCATTTATTTCTGCTCTGATCTTTATGACTTCTTTCCTTCTGCTAACTTTGGGTTTTGTTGGTTCTTCTACTCTGGTTCCTTTAGGTGTAAGGTGAGATTCAAATGTTTATTTGAGATTTTTCTTGTTTCTTGAGGTAGGCTTGTATAGCTATAAACTTCCCTCTTAGAAATGCATTTTTGCATCCCATAAGTTTTGGATCGTCGTGTTTTCATTGTCATTTGTCTCTAGGTATTTTTTGATTTCCTCTTTGACCTCTTCAGAGATTTCTTGGTTATTTAGTAACGTATTGTTTAGCCTCCATCTGTTTGTGTTTTTTACATTTTTCTCCCTGTAATTGATTTCTAATCCCATAGCATTGTGGTCAGAAAAGATGCTTGATATGATTTCAATTTTCTTAAATTTACTGAGGCTTTATTTGTGACCCAAGTTGTGATCTGTCCTGGAGAATGTTCCGTGCACACTTGAGAAGAAAGTGTAATCTGCTGTTTTTGGATGGAATGTCCTATAAATATCAATTAAATCTATCTGGTCTATTGTGTCATGTAAAGCTTCTGTTTCCTTATTAATTTTCAGTTTGGATGATCTGTCCATTGGTGTAAGTGAGGTGTTAAAGTCCCCCACTATTATTGTGTTACTCTCGATTTCCTCTTTATAGTTGTTAGTATCTGCCTTATGTATTGAGGTCCTCCTATGTTGGGTGCATATATATTTATTGTTATATCTTCTTCATGGATTGATCCCTTGATCATTATGTAGTGTCCTTCCTTGTCTCTTGTAACATTCTTTATTTTAAAGTCTATTTTATCTGACATGAGTATTGCTACTCCAACTTTCTTTTGATTTCCATTTGCATGGAATATCTTTTTCCATCCCCTCACTTTCAGTCTGTATGTGTCCCTAGGTCCTAAGTGGGTCTCTTGTAGACAGCATATATATGGGTCTTGTTTTTGTATCCATTCAGCAAGCCTGTGTCTTTTGGTTGTAGCATTTAATCCACTCACGTTTAAGGTAATTATCGATATTTATGTTCCTATTACTATTTTCTTAATTGTTTTGCGTTTGTTTTTGTAGGTCCTTTTATTCTCTTGTGTTTCTCACTTAGAGAAGTTACTTTAGCATTTGTTGTAAAGCTGGTTTGGTGATGCTGAATGCTCTTAGTTTTTGCTTGTCTGTAAAGCTTTTGATTTTTCCATCAAATCTGAATGAGATCCTTGCTGGTTAGAGTAATCTTGGTTGTAGTTTCTTCCCTTTCATCACTTTAAGTATATCATGCCACTCCCTTCTGGCTTGTAGTGTTTTCTGCTGAGAAGTCAGCTGTTAACATTATGGGAGTTCCCTTGTATGTTACTTGACATTTTTCCCTGGCTGCTTTCAATAATATTTCTTTGTCTTTAATTTTTGCCAGTTTGATTACTATGTGTCTCGGCGTGTTTCTCCTTGGGTTTATCTTGTATGGGACTCTCTGCACTTCCTGGACTTGGGTAGCTATTTCCTTTCCCATGTTAGGGACATTTTCGACTATAATCTCTTCAAATATTTTCTCGGGTCCTTTCTCTCTCTTTCTCCTTCTGGGACCTCTATAATGCGAATGTTGTTGCATTTAATGTTGTCCCAGAGGTCTCTTAGGCTTTCTTTATTTCTTTTTATTCTTTTTTCTTTATTCTCTTCCACAGGAGTGAATTCCACCATTCTGTCTTCCAGGTCACTTATCTGTTCTTCTGCCTCAGTTATTCTGTTATTGATTCCTTCTAGTGTAGTTTTCATTTCAGTTTTTGTATTGTTCATCTCTGTTTGTTCTTTAATTCTTCTAGGTCTTTGTTAAACATTTCTTGCATCTTCTCGATCTTTGCCTCCATTCATTTTCCGAGGTCCTGGATCATCTTCACTATCATTATTCTGAATTCTTTTTCTGGAAGGTTGCCTATCTCCACTTCATTTAGTTGTTTTTCTGGGGTTTTATCTTGTTCCTTCCTGGTACATAGTCCTCTGCCTTTTCGTCTTGTCTGTCTTTCTGTGAATGAGGTTTTTGTTCCACAGGCTGCAGGATTGTAGTTCTTCTTGCTTCTGCTGTCTGCCCTCTGGTGGATGAGGCTGTCTAAGAGGCTTGTGCAAGTTTCCTGATGGGAGGGGCTGGTGGTGGGTAGAGCTGACTGTTGCTCTGGTGGGCAGAGCTCAGTAAAACTTTAATCCGCTTGAATGTTGACGGGTGAGGCTGGGTTCCCTCCCTGTTGGTTGTTTGGCCTGAGGCGACCCAACACTGGAGCCTATCTGGGCTCTTTGGTGGGGCTAATGGCGGACTCTGGGAGGGCTCTCGTCAAGGAGTACTTCCCAGAACTTCTGCTGCCAGTGTCCTTGTCCTCACAGTGAGCCACAGCCGCCCCCCATCTCTGCAGAAGACCTCCCAACACCAGCAGGTAGGTCTGGTTCAGTCTTCCCTGGGGTCACTGCTCCTTCCCCTGGGTCCCAGTGTGCACACTACTTTGTGTGTGCCCTCCAAGAGTGGAGTCTCTGTTTGCCCCAGTCCTGTCAGAGTCCTGCAGTCAAATCCCGCTAGGCTTCAAAGTCTGATTCTCTAGGAATTCCTCCTCCCCTTGCCCAGCCCCCAGGTTCAGAAACCTGATGTGGGGCTCAGAACCTTCACTCCAGTGGGTAGACTTCTGTGGTATAAGTGTTCTCCAGTTTGTGAGTCACCCACCCAGAAGTTATGGGCTTTGATTTTATTGTGAGGACACCCCTCCTACCATCTCATTGTGGCTTCTCCTTTGTCTTTGGATGTGGGGTATCTTTTTTGGTGAGTTTCCGTGTCTTCCTGTCGATGACTGTTCAGCAGTTAGTTGTGATTCTCATGTTCTCACAAGAGGGAGTGAGAGCACGTCCTTCTACTCCGCCATCTTGTTTCCAGGAATTGTACAATGACTTACTTTCATTTTCTTTGTATCCAAATATCTATCATGGCACTAGGTAGATAATGTTCAGATACTTTGCATTCTCTCATACAGAGATTTCCTTCTGGGAAAATTATCCAAACTCTTGACAGAGAAGAGAGCCATTAGGAAGGTATTTAAAGATACTGGATCAGCAGGAGTCATCTTTAAGACTGTCTCACTTGAAAGGTTTCCCTGCCTGGGAATGGAGTGATGGGAGTAGGGGTGAAAGAACCAAAAGTGATTTACTTGAGTCCCTGACTATCCAACCAGAGAACTCAGTAAAGCAAATACAAAGAAGCTAGAATTAACTTGAGATAAATTATGCAATTTATAGATTAATTTAACCCCTTCCACCGAGATTCTGATTTAAATGGTCTGCAGGAGGACTCTGCATTGATACTTTTTAAAAGCTCCCCTAGGGATTATATCAGAACTACCAAGTAGTCTTTTTTCTCTAAGTTTCCTGCTGCTTATATTTTGGTCATTTTATTCTTTGGGTAGGGCTGCTCTGAAGGACAATCTGGAAAAGGAAAAGACCTCTAAGGAATTAATATTATTTTTTATTAATAGCCCAACTCTTTCAAAAAAAGATTAGAATTTACATTGTATGTCACTCTGGTAAATTTTAACAACTGATGGCTGAAACTAAGGGCTCCAATGAGTTGTTTTTCTTTTTTAATCCCTGCTGATTTCATTTTCTCCTGCAGTCATTTCCTGCTTTCCTCGTTAGCATAGCTAATTGACGGTTAGTTGTACAAGAAACATCAGTGGTGTCTAATTTGAAGCATTGCTATTTAACCCTGATGCATGCATTAAACTTTGAGTTAGAGTATCTGCATCTTTTTACAAACTCAGAATGATATTTCTAGCTAGAAATATAAACAATGCTTTTCTTAATATCATCACCCAGTAGTCATTAAACATTCAAACATGGGAGACACCTCACAGACTATATAGTAGACCTTAGGATTCAAAGAGATTTCCTTGGTTTGATGCTACACCAACTCCAGAGGGCAAAGAAAGTCGACTAGAAGAAATCAGACAATGTTTATCATAAGAAAATGCTGGAAATAGAGTTAATGCTTTTTTAAAAATATACCTTTTATTGTTTCTTTGGTAATCACATGAATAATACAGATCATTAAATAATAAAGATCGGAAAATTCAAAAGAAATATGTTCTCCCATAATTTCACCACCCAGAGATATCCAAGAATAATAAGATATTAGTGTATATCCTTCCAGTCTTTTTTTTATATGCACAAAAATTGCATTATACTGCTCTGTAACTTGCTTGTTTCACTTACTATTATGAACACCTCTCCATACCATTGAATTTTCTTCAGTGACATCATTGTAAGGGTGGGATTACCATAATGTATTTAACTAGTGTCCTCTTTTTGGACTTTTAAATTATCTCTAGGTTTTCAATATCATAGTGCTGTGAGAGCTAAATATTTGCACACTCTCATAATTATTTCTCTAAAATAAAATTCTAAATGCAGAAGTTCTGGACTGAACAATACATAGCATTTTAAGTCTTCAAAACACATTTTTAAAAAGACCTCCTCCATCTTAATTTTACCAATTTATTCTGCCATTAGCAGTGGAAAAGTGTACTCCCCCCCACATTAACAATAAAAGCAGAAATCTTTAAATGGGATTAATTTTTAAGTAGTAGTTAATAGTTATTTTATTGTGAATGTTTCAGGTAGTTTAGGATTTATTAAGAGGTGGGCTATGTGTTAAAGTCTGTCATACTCAAATGGCTGATCACAATCTCTATGCTCTCTCCCTGCGCCTCAACACATAGTTTCTGTCACAGTGTCTTGCAGACACTGGCTAATATTTCTATATTGCACCAATAATACCACTTAGTTTTATTATATTTCACTAAATTATGGAAGGAGACTTTGATAGCCTATAAAAAAGAGCAAAGCCAAAGCTACTGACGAGTTGCCACGGGGATAGGGCAGGATGGGGGCGTCGGCTGCTGCTTCTAGCTGCTAGGGAATCCAGTTGAACCTGGATCCACACAGGCTATCCGTATCAACCAGGCCCGGAGGACAATGCCTGGCTGGAGGACGGAGCAGAGCGCAGAAGGCCAGCCAACCTGTGCCTTTGGATTGGAGAATTTAATCCATTTACATGTAAGCTGTGTGGCTGACAAGGTCTTGGTGCTCCAGCTGGGTGTAAGGCCTGAGCCTCTGAGGTGGGAGAGCCAACTTCAGGACACTGGACCACCAGAGACCTCCTTGCCCCATGTAATATCAATCGGCGAGTGCTCTCCCAGAGATCTCCATCTCAACGTTAAGACCCAGCTCCACTCAACGACCAGCAAGCTCCAGTGCTGGACACTCCATACCAAACAATTAGCAAGACAGGAACACAACCCCACCCGTTAGCAGAGAGGCTACCTAAAATCATACTAAGTTCACAGACACCCCAAAACACACCACTGGACGTGGTCCTGCCCACCAGAAAGACAAGATCCAGCCTCACCCACCAGAACACAAGCACCAGTCCCTTCCACCAGGAAGTCTACACAACCCACTGAGCCTACCTTACCCACTGGGGGTAGATACCAAAAACAATGGGAACTACGAGCCTGCAGCCTGTGAAACGGAGACCCCAAACACAGTAAGTTAAGCAAAATGAGAAGACAGAGAAATATGCAGCAGATGAAGGAGCAAAGTAAAAACCCACCAGACCAAACAAATGAAGAGGAAATAGGCAGTCTACCTGAAAAAGAATTCAGAGTAATGATAGTAGAGATGATCCAAAATCTTGGAAATAGAATGGAGAAAATACAAGAAACGTTTAACAAGGACCTAGAAGAACTAAAGAGCAAACAAACAGTGATGAACAACACAATAAATACAATTAAAAATTCTCTAGAAGGAATCAATAGCAGAATAACTGAGGCAGAAGAACGGATAAGTGACCTGGAAGAAAAAATAGTGGAAATAACTATCACAGAGCAGAATTTTTAAAAAAAAGAATGAAAAGAATTGAGGACAGTCTCAGAGACCTCTGGGACAACATTAAACACACCAACATTCGAATTATAGGGGTCCCAGAAGAAGAAGAGAAAAAGAAAGGGACTGAGAAAATATTTGAGGAGATTACAGTTGAAAACTTCCCTAATATGGGAAAGGAAATAGTCAATAAAGTCCAGGAAGCACAGAGAGTCCCATACAGCATAAATCCAAGGAGAAACACGCCGAGACACATATTAAGCTATGAAAAATAAAATACAAAGTAAAAAATATTAAAAGCAGCAAGGGAAAAACAACAAATAACATACAAGGGAATCCCCATAAGGTTAACAGCTGATCTTTCAGCAGAAAGTCTGCAACCCAGAAGGGAGTGGCAGGACATATTTAAAGTGAGGAAAGGGGAAAACCTACAAGCAAGAGTACTCTACCCAGCAAGAATCTCATTTAGATTTGATGGAGAAATTAAAGCCTTTACAGACAAGCAAAAGCTAAGAGAATTTAGCACCACCAAAGCAGTTTTACAACAAATGCTAAAGGAACTTCTCTAGGCAGGAAACACAAGAGAAGGAAAAAACCTGCAATAACAAACCAAAAACAATTAAGAAAATGGTAATAGGAATATACATATCAATATTTACCTTAAATGGAAATGGATAAAATGCTCCAACCAAAAGACATAGACGGGCTGAATAGATACAAGAACAAGACCCATATATATGCTGTCTACAAGAGAACCAGTTCAGACCTAGGGACACATACAGACTGAAAGTGAGGGGATGGAAAAAGATATTCCATGCAAATGGAAATCAAAAGAAAGCTGGAGTAGCAATTCTCATATCAGACAAAATAGACTTTAAAATAAAGACTATTACAAGAGACAAAGAAGGACACTACATAATGATCAAGGGATCAATCCAAGAAGAAGATTTAACAATTGTAAATATGCACTCAACTTAGGAGCACCTCAATACATAAGGCAAATGCTGACAGCCATAAAAGGGGAAATAGACAGTAACACAATCATAGTAGGGGACTTTAACACCCCACTTTCACCACTGGACAGATCATACAAACTGAAAATAAATAAGGAAACACAAGCTATAAGTGACACATTAAACAAGATGGACTTAATTGATATTTATAGGACGTTCCATCCCAAAACAACAGAATACAGTTTCTTCTCAAGTTCTCATGGACCATTCTCCAGGATAGATCATATCTTGAGTCACAAATCAAGCCTTGGTAAATTTAAGAAAATAGAAATCATATGAAGTATCTTTTCCAATCACAATGCTATGAAACTAGATATCAATTACATGGAAAAAAACTGTAAAAAATACAAACACATGGAGGCTAAACAATACACTACTAAATAACCAA
>NW_006798990.1:0-647 GCF_000442215.2 Lipotes vexillifer | reverse complement strand
AGAGATGTGGATGGATCTAGAGACTGTCATACAGAGTGAAGTGAGTCAGAAAGAGAAAAACAATATAGTATATTAACACATGTATGTGGAACCTAGAAAAATGGTACAGCTGAACCGGTTTACAGGGGAGAAGTTGACACACAGATGTAGAGAACAAACGTTTGGACACCAAGGGGGGAAACTGCGGGGGGGGCGGGGATGGTGGTGTGCTGAATTGGGCGATTGGCATTGACATGTATATACTGATGTGTATAAAATTGATGACTAATAACCTGCTGCATAAAAATATAAAAAATAAAGAAAATAATATCCCCATTTTATTTATTTATTTTAAATTGTAGTATAGTAGACTTACAATATTGTGTTAGTTTCAGGCATACAACAAAGTGATTCATATATACATGAATACACATATACATCTATATAATACATATATATACACATATGTATATATCTAGATTCTTTTTTTGTGCGTGTGTGTGGGGGGGTGGGGTACGCGGGCCTCTCACTGCTGTGGCCTCTCCTGTTGTGGAGCACAGACTCCGGACGCACAGGCTCAGCGGCCATGACTCATGGGCCCAGGCACTCCGCGTCATGTGGGATCTTCCCAGACTGGGGCACGAACCTGTGTCCCCTGCATCGGCAGG
>NW_006798988.1:0-298 GCF_000442215.2 Lipotes vexillifer | reverse complement strand
TGTGGGTTTATTTCTGGGCTCTCTATTCCATTCCATTGATCCATGTATCTCTTTCTGTGCCAAGGCAATGTGGTTTTGATTACTGTAACTTTGTAGTATTGTCTGAAGTTTAGGAGCGTTATGCCTCCTGCTTTTTTCTTTTTCCTCAGGATTGTGTTGACACTCCTGACTTTTTATGGTTCCAGACACATTTTAGGATTATTTGTTCTAGTTCTGGGGAAAATGTCATGGGCAGTTTGATAGGGATCACATTAAATCTGTAGATTGCTTTGGGTAGTATAGCCATTTTAACAGTATT
>NW_006798987.1:0-3383 GCF_000442215.2 Lipotes vexillifer | reverse complement strand
GAACCCGTGTCCCCTGCAACGGCAGGCGGACTCTCAACCACTGCACCACCAGGGAAGCCCCTAAGAATATATTTCTAAGAAAAAGATCCATTTTCAATGCAGTGGCTGAAAACTCAAATACTACACTCTGATTCATGAAAACTTAAAAGTTAAATATCACCCAATTAAGTACCAACAATTAAATACTGCTTTTTAATGTGATTTTTCAATATGGTCCACACATGTTTCTGAATCTACTAACTGTAGGAGTAGAAGTGTAAATAAATATGCATAAAAATAAAGACTGTCAATGGCTCAGCTTCCTTTGCTTTGGCCCAAATTCAATATATTTTGAGCAAGAGGAAAAATAATAAGAGTAAATTTTTCCTATTCATTAACAACTTTACTCTCCTCTTGGACCTAGCATGATCTAAGATTAAATGAAAAGAGGCGGCAAAAGCAATTAATGAGATAACCAAAGCAAAGAAGGGTAGAGAAGAAGGAAGCCAATTGAGCTGTAAACGGAGTAGCCACTTTTTCCACCTGCTCAGAAGAGAGGAAAGCCACCTTAAAGAAAGAATAGCTGTATTCTCCCCTATTCCATTCCTCATTTTATTTTGTTACTGAAATTAATTTAAAGCAAATGTATCCAATCAACTATTTTTCCCTGGTCATGATTAAAAATAATTTTTGGATTATTTTGGAATGGAAGAGGTTAAATATCTTTCTCCTTTGAGGAAGCTTTACATGTAAGCAAGAACTCATGTCAAGGGGTTCAGAATACCTGCAAGAAAAAAGTAATAACTGTAAGAACAAATAAACAAATAAAAATCAGAACTGAATTGAAAAGCAGGAAACATCTTGATCCAGGAGAAATTAAAATACAGTTTAATTGCTGAATCAAAATACACTGAAATGTAAACATAGGGGCAATGAAATTATTAATCCCAACCAGGAAAGAATGATGAGAATTAATAACAAACCAACAAACAAACCAAGACTGGAACTGAACATCACAGCCTCAAAAGCGGCAATGAGGAGAATCCACTTGAAGGTCAGAAGAAAAGGAAAGAATGCAAGAAATGAGAGAAAAAGAAAATAGCTTAGAGATGTCAACAATTTGCTATTACTTAGATAGCTGGCAATTATCTAATTTCATTTTTAAGCAGGGGATTTAAGAGTGTAAATGTATCTTTAAATAATTAAAGCTGATGCATGGACCAGAAAATTGGTTCACTTAGCATACTAAGTCCCTGTCATAACCATGATAAAGCTAAATATTATTAGTGAAGCTTAGACTCTGGGCAACTGAAGGGAAATATGGGGAAAAGGATGTTATTAATAAATCATATTATGTGAAAGTCCAGATTTTCCCCAAGAAGTTAATGACCAAACATATATGAATTCCTGGAACCACAGTATCAGCCTAGATCTGGCAAAACTTATAAAAATCATTCCCTAAACAATTTTTTTCTTTTATAAGCTAAGAATTAGCTTAGGCTGAATTTCTACAGAATATCATCAACGTATAAACGGCCCAAAGCAGAATTTTCTAGCAAAAGTTAAGACTCTACTCTTACTCACATTCTACGTTTCCACTCATGAACATCAAAACTACAGTCTCATTTGTCAAACACGCTTGCTTTCCGATAGTATATTCTCAGCTCTGCAGACCATCGGCAAGACCCTCCCCCATAACACGGGCAGGTTCCCACCACACTCTGGATCAGCCCCCATTCCCTTTGGTCTTTTATTCCTATTTAAGTCACACCCCAGGTGAAACCTGGGTTTCCTCAAATCAGTGTCTCCAGTTGCACAAAGGCTCTGTATATTCGTTCCTCCTTTTGCTCCCCCATCTCCGACTCCTCCCTAACACACTGTGTCCTCTGGAGCAGTTAGAAGAGAAGTTAATTCACTCTTCAGTCTCTTCTTGAACGTGATCTTTATCTTCTTGTTGCCACTGAAAACTGGCTTTCTTCTGACAACACTCCATCCCCCGTAGCTCTCTCAAGAGGTGGCTCTTCTTTCTTCCACACCTCTCACAACGCTGGGCCTGGAAGTGGGCTAAATACCCTACTCCCACTGCATAACTACTTCCAAACAATTCTCTTTCTCCTCCGTATAAACCTGACCTTTGAATCCCATGTTCTCAGACTACAGAAGATACTGCATCTCACTTTTTCATACCACTCTTCTCCTTAAGTTTTTGAAGATTTTGGCTCTTAGTTTACTGTAAAACACTCTTCAACTCAACTTCAATATCCAGATGAATGATTCTCCAATGCCTTGAACTCAGTTCCTTGACATCCTCTCCTCCCATGATCTTGTCTCCCCAGCTCCCAACTCCTGTGATCACATCCTAGAAGATCTTATCATTACCATTTATGGAAACCCCACTCTAATCACAGTTTTAAGCACCTCATTCTCTAATCACTAACTCTCTTTTTTTCCCTGCTCATTCCTTCAAGTACCTAATTTTTAAAAAAAACTGTGCCCACTGAGACTAGCAATCAATTTATTCTTTTCACTATCCTTATACCCATTGCCTAATTTAAATCCCATGTGTATTCTTTGTAATTACTTCCTTGTATATGTATGCAACTCTCTTTCCTTCCCTCTAACTTTATCACGTTCTTTTGGCAAAAGTTTAATTTTGCCTAAATCCAACTGTCTGCCCAAGCCATTCCATGAAAAAAAAAAAAAAACCTAAAATGATGTGTACTAGTCTCACTTTAAAGTCATGATCATAAATCGCAAGTGGGCCCTTAGTGCTGGCTATCAATCCTACTTTATTTTCTTTGTTCCTAGACAAACTTTCCATACCATACTCATCTCCTCAACTCTCTAACAGCTCCACCGTCATCCTCACTCTCAGCGCATAAGGTTACTTCTTAATTCACAAAGGAAACAGAATGACTCAGATTCTAACTTCCACAAAGGACCCACCCCAATCTACCACTTCCTTGCCTCTGTGCCTTCCTTCTTAATTCATGGATAAGGCCAATCCTCCACCTTACACATTAGAGTTCATCCTCTGTTGTCTACTCTGGATATTCTGCCACTCTAACTTCAGCATCGGCAAATTCTTCCTTTCTATTGAACCAATCCCATCAGCTTAATAACGCTGTTGCTGTTATTTACCCCATCTTATGAAATACCTTTTCTTGACCCTACTTCCCTTTCCAGGTACTGCCCCATTTTTTTTTTACTTCATTTTTGCATCAAAACCCCTTGAAATATTTGTTGACATTTGTCTCCACCTAGCTTTCTCCCATTCTCTCTTTTTTTTTTTCCCCGGTACGCGGGCCTCTCACTGTTGTGGCCTCTCCCGTTGCGGAACCCAGGCTCCGGACGCGCAGGCTCAGTGGCCATGGCTCATGGGCGCAGCCGCTCCGCGGCATGTG
>NW_006798986.1:0-270 GCF_000442215.2 Lipotes vexillifer | reverse complement strand
GCTTCTGCGTTAAACGCGCGATTGGTTGATCTTGTGCGCGGCTGGACTTGGACGGATTCATCAGGAGCAGCGATTCATGCCCTTCCGTTCACGCTGCACATAAAGCGAAAGACAAACCATTACTCAAACATCAACTCCTCACGCCCTGACCTGTATGAGGACTTCTCTTGGCCCCCAAGAACTTGGGGAGAGGTAATGCAACTGGTCGCGTTGCTTCAGGGCTGTCACCTATGGGTACTGCTGCTTGCATCAGGACCTCGCGCGTCCACC
>NW_006798984.1:0-275 GCF_000442215.2 Lipotes vexillifer | reverse complement strand
CCCGTACGCTAACCCCAAACCGTTGTCGTACCCTAACCCGTACCCTAAACCGTCCCCGTGCCCAAATCCTAACCCATACACTGACACAAACCGTACCCTAACCCGTACGCTAAGCCTAAACCGTTGTCGTACCCTATCCCGTACCCTAAACCTTACACTAACCCATATCCTATCCCTAAAGTCTACACTAACCCGTACCCTAACCCGAAGCTGTACACTAACCTTTATTCTAGCCGTAATCCTAAACTGTACCCTAACCCTTATCCTATCCCTAA
>NW_006798983.1:0-3482 GCF_000442215.2 Lipotes vexillifer | reverse complement strand
CAACATGGATGGACCTAGAGATGATCATACTAAGTGAAGTAAGTCAGACAAAGACAAATACCAGATGATATCACTTATATGTGGAATCTAAGATATGACACAAATGACCCTATCTATGGAACAGAAACAGAATCACAGACATAGAGAACAGACTTTTGGTTGCCAAGGAGCAGGGTGGGGTTGGGGAGGGATGGACTGGGAGGTTGGGATTAGCAGATGCAAACTATGATATATGGATAAACGACAAGACCTTACTGTATAGCACAGGGAACTATATTCAATATCCTGTGATAAGCCATAATAGAAAAGAATATATATATATATGTATAAATATATTCTGGAGTCTAGACTCTAGACCCTCTAAATTATAGCATCAGATTAAGTCAGAAAGCTGTATGCCTGGTCCACAAGCTCTGTACTCCTTAGAGAACTTATTCTCCTGAACTGTGTTTGGCATTACATCATTACCTGTATTGAAAAGCACAATGGAAAACAGTGCTATGAAATTCAGTTTGTGCTGACTAATGAGATAATGTTGAGAACATAGTTCTCTAAGTCATAAAGTATCTCTTTAATGAAGACTTGCAGAAAAAATGCACTCTATCCCCCAAACTGTGAATAGCAGTGCATTTCCTCAGCAATTGTAACTTATGTTATCTGCTTAAATGTTTCACTTTGTTTTGGCTACCAGGAAGATCACTATTAATTTGTAGCCAAAGTTCTGGCAAACTATATAGGATATAATATGCATTTGGGGTGTAAGTATTCAGCTTACCCTTAGGAGGCAAAGTAGAAAGTGAAAGTTTCTATTAGGGTGGAAATTCTTCCAGAAGGCAGATGCCATGTTCGTTTCATTCATGCCTGTATATAAAGTGTCTGTATATTAAATGAGTGAGTGCTGCAGTGCACAGCACAGCACCTTGAAAATAATGTATAATATAGAATGCAGCAATCAAGAAAGAAAGGAAAGGGGCAGGAAGGAAAAAAAAGACTACAGTGTTTGTAAAAATCAATCAATTAATTGGTTATGAGAAATTCAATGTGACTTTTCCCCAACATTTAATTTTTCACATATATCATTGTTTTGTTCAAAGAGATTGGGACATCCATTGACAGAATAAGACAGAACTTTGTGTATTGATATGGGAAAATACTAACAACCAAATGAATAGGAATACGTACTGTATAAACACATTTTTATTTTGGCAAAACAAACTCTGTAAAAATATTTGTAATTTTTTCCTAAATATACTGTCATAGATGCAGAGAGAAAACTATGAGTTCTGAGTACTGTTCTGCTTTCTACACTGTATTATCATGGCCCTGACTTGGGACATCTTCTCACAAGGGTGACAACTGTACCATGAAGTTTGTCATGAAATTGATTTTCTCCTACGTTGCCAGCAGCAGTTTATGTTGGTAAATTTATGGGTTGTCAGCTTAGTATTGCTTACCTGAAGCCATAATGATATTCATAACCTTTGACGAATTACTCTACACCTGGGCATTTATCTTAAGGAAATTACTCCAAAGAAGAATAAAGGTCCATGCCCAAAGATATTCATTAGTATCCTAATATGTATATTTAACAATCCAAACCAAGTGGGAGTAAAGTATTGAATCATCTTCCTTTTTAACATTTCTGTCTCTCCACTAGATGATATTTGAAGCCAATCCTACAGCCCTTTCAATCATTTTAAAGTATTAAAACTAAGTAACAGTCTCATTTGGGGGTATTAAAATGTTCAATAAAATCGGAATTAAAACTTCAGTCTCATTTCATTTAAAACTCTTGATATAATCTGAGCTTAGGAACTTGCAATGTAGACTGGGGGGCAGTGGAGGTGGGTGGGGCTTTTTAAATTTTTTGTTTTAAATGCTTCCTTTCCCACTTCCCTGCTCAGGATAGGGATAGGAGAAAAGAGGAAAGGTAAGGCGGGTGGTGAAAAGTCTTGCTTGACTGATATAAACCTGGGATCAGAGCGCTCTGTGGGGGCCAGATACCTAAATACTAGTATCCCTTGCCCTTTAGTTCCTTTTGGGGGCGAATTCCCCACTTGCGGGGCTCCCACTACACTGTTCCGGTAAAGCACAGACTCTTGCTTCTGGGACCCCTTGGGCAGGATGCTTGCTTCTGGGTTACCACTTTGGCACAGGCTGACCCCTTGGGCGGATGCTTTAAATTCCACACAAGCCCAGTTACCTTCCAAGGACCACCTTTGTTCTAAAAAGGCTGAAAGTGCTCCTTGCTCCTGCCCCTGCCCTCTCAATGCCCTGACCTCAAGGGCAGCTGTAACTAGCCTCTGTCTACGTGTGAACCAGACCCCAGCAGCAGTGTACTACAACACAGGACATGCCTCCAAGAGTTTTACTGAGAACCCCCTCACTTGGCCTGATGTGGGGGTGTGAATGGGGAGAAACACCACACCCCTTCAGCTCTCCCCAGAGAGCATCTCCCTAGCAAGATCCACTAATTCCTCCGGCCTCCACACGTATAGAATAGAGGTGAGACAGACTTAGAGAATTAACTTATGGTTACCTGAGGAGAAAGGTGGGATTGACATGTACACACTGCTATATTTAAAACAGATAAGCAACAAGGACATACTGTATAGCACAGGGAACTCTGCTCAATGTTCTGTAACAACCTAACTGGGAAAAAAAATTGAAAAAGAATAGATACATGTATACGTATAACTGAATCACTTTGTTGTACACCTGAAACTAACACATTGTTAATCAACTGTACTCCAATATAAAATAAAAAGTTAAAAAAATTACAACTTGAAAATAAAAAACAAAGAATAGAGGTGAGCGATGGGCTATGTGGGCAGTTTTGGTTCTTTGGAGCTCCCTTTAGGAAGGACCAGATGGGTGGTCCAGCCCCTCTCTTGGATGCTTGGTCACTTAACACACTTTCACCTCAGCTGCAGCTCTGAAACAAAAAGGCATTCTGTGCCACCACTTTATTCATTTCTTTACTACTTTTTAACCCCAATGAAAATTCCAGTCAACTTCAAACAACCCTCAAATTTTTCTCAGCGCTATAATGGAAAACCGAGTTCTTAGCAGAGAAAAACAGGCTTTGAAGTTTTAAATGTGTGTAGTTGCTTATGCAAAATGCCTATTCTAGCTTATGTTATGATGGACTGGTTAATCAAATCAAAATCAAATCTTCTACTACCTACAGAGTACAATAAGATGGAAATAATTCATTCGTAAGATTCTAATCTGTAAAACCACTCCACTACTTACAAAATACTACTCTAAGTATTATAATTCCATCAAGCCTCAATTTGAACAAATGTACAATCACTTAAACAACAGCTGTTAAATGAAAAAAGAATTCAAAATGTCTTTAGAAGAGTGACAGAAACATTATTAACATGATTGCTCTGGTGCAGACTTTCAGAAGGACACCCTCTAGAAGACTGACTCAGCCCTAAGAAACTCACATCTTGATAGCCGCTCTTGGGAAAGAG
>NW_006798982.1:0-2115 GCF_000442215.2 Lipotes vexillifer | reverse complement strand
GGGGCACGAACCCGTGCCCCCTGCATCGGCAGGTGGACTCTCAACCACTGCGCCACCAGCGAAGCCCCAAACGTAACACTTGTACTCTGACTTCTGCTGCTGTGACATGTCGGTGGCATTTTCATCCTTATTTTTGTCACAGTGAATTATCTGTGTCCATTCACTTTGGACATACATATAATCAGTACTGTTGGCTTCTTGATTAGAGAAATGGTGATTGCATTCTGTCCTGAATTAAATGACAATGCCAGACAGTAAGAATGCCCTGACAGCCTGATTTTCTTGCTTATGTATTCTTTTAAAACAGCTATTCAAAATCTCATACACACATAAGTTGTTTGCCAAGCATTTGAAGCCATCTAGTTTTACCAGGTGGCAGCTGCTGTTGTTTATGGGAACCTAATTTAAACCACAGACATGGAACAGTGTCCTTGTTTTGCAAAGAGGAAAACTGTGATTTTTAAAAATAACAGCTTTATTGAGATATAATTCACATACCACACAATTCATCCGTTTAAAGTTTTACAATTCAGTAGTTTTTAATATCTTTACAGAGTTGAACAACCATCACCACAATTAATTTTAGAATATTTTATCACCTCCAAAATTAATGGTATATCTATTAGCAGTCACTTTCTATTTCTTTCACACCTCCTCTCAGTCCTAGGCAACCACTAATCTACTTTCTATCTCTGTAATTTGCCTATTCTGGATATTTCATATAATTGGAATCGTACAATAGGTGGTCCTTGTGACTGGCCTTTTCACTTAGCATAATATTTTCAAGGTTTATTCATGTTGTAGCATGTATTAGTACTTCATTCTTATAATGACAGAATACTGTTCTATGGTATGACTATATCACATTTTATTTATCCATTTATCAGTTGATATACATTTGGGTTGTTTCCACTTTTTGGCTATTATGAATAATGCTGCTATGAACATTCATGTAGAAGTTTTTAAGTGAACATATGTTTTAATTTCTCTTGGAGATTATCTCTCTACCTACCCACCTACCTACCTAACCTACCTACCTACCTATCTATCTCTAGGAATAGAATTGCTGGGTCATATGGTAACTCTATGTTTAATCTTTTGAGGATCTGCCAGGCTGTTTTTTAAAGTGGCTGTACCATTTTACATTTCCAACAGCAGTGCAGGAAGATTCAGATTTCTTTCCACTCTTGTTAACCCTTATTATTTTAGCCATTTTGGTGTGAAGAGGTGGTTTTGATTTTCATTTCATTGTTTAATTTAACCTATGTTTGTTTTTTTAATTATTAATTATTAACAAGCTAATAAAAAGCACAATTTATTTTTTAAAACAGTTTTAGATTTATAGAAAAATTGAGCAAATAGTGTTACCAAATTCAGATTCTGCTGCTCACTGCTCAAAAGCTGATACTTGACAGACAGGTTGGTTGGAAAGGAAAGGTTACTTTATTCAGGAGGCTGGCAATCTGGGGAGATGGCTGACCTGTGCCTAAAAACCAACTCTGAGGATTCTGCTTAACCATGAAAGTGTTTTATTTATTTATTTACTTGTTTGTTTATTTATTTATGACTGCATTGGGTCTTCGTTGCTACACGTGGGCTTTCTCTAGTTGCGACGAGCAGGGGCTACTCTTCGTTGCGGTGCACAGGCTTTCATTGCGGTGGCTTCTCTTGTTGCTGAGCGCGGGCTTTAGGCGTGTGGGCTTCAGTAGTTGTGGTGCACAGGCTTAGGTGCTCCGTGGCATGTGCGATCTTCCTGGACCAGGGCTCAAACCTGTATCTCCTTCATTGGCAGGTGGATTCTTAACCACTGTGCCACCAGGGAAGCCCCATGAAAGTGTTTTAAGGGAGAATCATTTGGGGAGGAGGTCAGTCTTCCTTATTTTCTGTGTGCAGGCTTTCTTCTGATTGGTTGGTGGTGAGGTAACAGGGTGGTGTTCCAAGAACCTTGTGACAGCCTGAAGTTACCCTCCTCTACCTAGGTGGGGGCCTTATTTCCAACAGAAGCCCTCAAAGGTATTGTTATGTATATTCCTTGAGGAGGAACCAGGACCCTGCTTTTATTGCTGCACTGTTTCTTTCTTTCTTTCTTTTTTTTTTTTTTTTTTTTTTTTTTTC
>NW_006798980.1:0-421 GCF_000442215.2 Lipotes vexillifer | reverse complement strand
CCTTACCTCTTTTTCAGAAGAGGCTAGTGGTTTGCGGCTTCCCTCTTAGGGTTAGCTACAAAGCTGGGAAGAGAGACTGTCTTTGCCCTGTGAGGATACAGTAAGGAGTCAGCAGGCTCTCACTATGCTGGCACCCTGATCTTGGATTTCCAGCCTCCAGAACTTGCTTCTGCCTTTCTGACAAACTCTGACTGATGCAGTACCCCACAGTGTTCAGAGACACGTCTTAGTGTTGCCGTTGCCAACAGCACAGCAAACCTAGGCATCAGTATCTCCATTTTGCAAGAAAGCTGACCCTAGAAAGACAGGGAAAGAAACTGAGGCACCAGAATGCTTGGCAGTTGGGCCACGGTGACACAGTGACCGAGTGGATGAAAGGCTCTTGCTGCTCCAGCCAGGAGTCAGGACTCTGCCTCTGAGG
>NW_006798979.1:2404564-2440649 GCF_000442215.2 Lipotes vexillifer | reverse complement strand
AAAGAGGCATACATTTGGGAAGAGATGATGACTGAACAGTGAGGCGGAGGAAGGACAAGCATACCAAAAAGAAAACGGCATGTGTAAGGCACAGAGATGTCAATACTAGTGGAATATAAGATGTGAGAAAGAAAATGAAATGGAATAGGTAGACAGAGACCAAAACATTTCGGTCTTTGAAGGCCATGCAAAGAGTTGAAACATTCTGAGCAGAGAATTAACGAATGTTGGGCAATTGCGATTGAGTGGAGTGGGGGCTAGACACCAGACAGAGACTTGGTTAGCCTGACGCCAGAGCCTAGAGAAGAAATCTTAAGGCTTGAGCTAAGGTTAATTAGTAGTGATCGAGAGAAGGGACCAAAGTGAGAACCACCCAGGGAATTTTAGAATCTCAGCCCGTCCTGAGACAGTTGGGATGCTGTGTTCCCTGGATAAGTGGCAACTTCTCCGAGCAGCTTGATACCTGTGGTGAGGTACACTGAGGTGACCTCAGAGGTCCCCTTTTCTCTAAGACTGTAATTGAATTGCTCTAAAGTGCCAAACCTCCGCTGAAGAGGAGTAATTTAGAGCCTGTCTTAGCCTTTACAGCTGTCCTCAGCCTTTCTGGAAGATTTTGTTTTCCAACTGAAGTCAGTAAGAATTGTTACGGTTTTTACATCAAGCCCACGATGGAAACTCTAGGTAATGTTCTCACTGGATTACACACAATTCATGGTGTTTTTGTCTGTTCAGGGAGAAAAACATCATTGGACTTCTGTGTTATAGACACGGGTGGGGAAGGCACACACAGATCAACCTAAGTACATTTTCACATTTCCTTGCTAATGGCTTGACAGTGCTTCACAGATGGATAAAGATTTTACTGAAAAGGACAAAGTTTATCCTTCAGCCTAATAATGGTGCAGACCTACCATTTTAGAATTTCTCTGAACATGCATTGATTTCATCACTATCTTGTTGCACAAGAAGTATTTGCCGAATGACTTCTTCAAGGAACAAACAAACATGTTTTGGACCCTTCTATGAATCAAACTCTGGGGAGGTAATGACTAGTTACATGGCTACACCATACATGTGACTCAACCTCTGATCTCCAGTTCATCCTCCATAAAACAGGATAATATGGACTAATGTAGCAAACACAATGTCAGGGAGAAATGATTCACCAGAGATACACCTAAAGTTACAACACTGGGCAGGTAAAGTTTGGAAGAGAATGTTTGATTGATTTAAATAGTATTGTACAAAGAGGGTCAAGGCATCCATTTTCTGCCCAAACAGTAGTTCATTTCTGTGTAAAAGAAGATAAATCCCCCTTCAGGCACAGAACATGTAAGCAACAGGCTGGAGCATAGAACATTGAAAGAAGAAACAGGGAGCTGTGGGTTTTGCAAAGGTGTGACTTTATTCCTAACGTAATAAATAATTAGAGATGAGCATTCACAATTCTTTTTGGAAAGAATAGAAATAATGAGATTAGCAACTTGCATTTGTTGAGCGCTTTCTATATGCCAAGCACCATGTTAAATGCTCCTCCTAGAATGATTCAATTTTAATCTTCACAATACTTATTACTTGTTCCTTATTTTACCATAAGAAAAATAAAGCTTAGAGAGGTAGCGTGCTTGTCCAGTGTTGCACAGCTAGCATATTAACGTGAGTCAAGTTGGCACTCAGCTATCCAGCCTACCTCGAGTCGTCCAACACTCCCCCGATCCCATAATGCAGAACCTCAGCCATCTCCTTGACTAAGCTAAAAAGACAAAACATTTTCTTCAAATGATCCATACAAGTGAAAGTAAGTATACACAGGCCAATGTGAAGCAGGGGCGAATATGAAACATACGCAAGAGTTGGTAGAATTGGACAACGCCCAAAATGAAGTGAAAAACGCATCTTCTTAGAGTTTCCTTCCACTTCTTAGGAACTACTTGAAAAATAACAGAATATTACTTCATAATAGACTTTGTGTATCTGTGTAGTATGTGAATATGCAGCAGGAAAAAAAATTTTTAAGTAGATACATGAAACCAGATCTGATGGTAGAAGCTTCTCCCTTTGAATATTTTGGGGGTTAGCATATGGATATTAAGGAGAGAAAATTGTCAATTTCTTATCTTTACAATGATGAGGACTTTGAGTGGAAGAAGAAATGATGAAACTTACAGGTTTGCCAGGCTACTAAAAGATGAGTAAAGAGGTAAATGGCCTTTTTCTTTGGAGAGCATGTTCATAAGCCACTTAGAGAAGATAGAAAACTAAATTCTACATGTAAAAAAAAAAAAGTGAGGGGGACTGAGCTACAAGGAGGCTTTTTAAGAGGAGTGGCGAGCCTGAGCATGGCTGGGTCCTGGTACCCTGAGAAAGGCAGCAAGAGGAAGGATTTCCAAGTGGTGAGATGTCAGAAAGACAGGCATCTCACGTATGGTATATTAAAGATAAAATCTATGATATAAAGTGAAAGACAACTTTGATTTTTATTGTTTCTACACTGTGAACTCTAGCTACTCTATTCTTCCTGTAATAAAATTAATATATTTAATTTTATGGTATGCTTAATATTTACTTTTGTTTTCACTGCTACAAATTAAAACCCAATCACTGTCCCCCAACTTTTTAACGAAGTCTGTTTTTTACACACAACCATTTCTAAGAGAACTCATAGAGCACAAATTGCATGCCACTCCTGGATGGGTAAGGAGAAAGCAAACACGGGACATAAGAGTTCAGTGCAAGCAGAAAATTGGATCAATTTTATCCAAATCTCAAAGGACAGATGACCATAGCTAAGATCTGTCCTCTATATTACGTTCACTAAAATAACTCAATTACATGTTGTAATTGTCATAAGCACCCAGCAATCCCTTTGTCATACTCTTAAAATCCTAATTAGAAGGAAACTTCCAGAAATTATTTTACACAGGTATCTAATGTAACTTAGAGCAGTGAATTAAGACAAAGACCTTTCAAGTCAGACAGCCCAGGACTGCGAACTAAGCAATTCCATGGACTAGTCCCGTAACTGAGGCAAGTCACGGGACATCTTGAAACCTTGATTTCCTCATTGGTAAAATTAGGTTACCAGTACTTCTCTCCAGGGTTATTTTAGGAGTTAGACGACATAAAAATGTAAATTACTTACTTCAGAACCATATATATTGAAGGTACTCACCCTAGGGGCATGGGGCAAAGTCTGGTACAGAAATTTGAGAAAACCAAATCATCAACCCTCAGAACAAATTATACCCCAGGCCAGCCGGTGTGCCCAAGTAACACTGACATCCAAAAGTGTTCAAAGGACATGTGTGTGAAAGTGTTTTGTCAGCTCTACAATACTTTAATTTTTTTTTATTGGAGTATAGTTTCTTTACAATGTCGTGTTATACAATACTGTAATTTTTAACATTGCTCTTTTCCCAACAATACAGAGCTATACAGTAAACTCCTTGAGACTAGACCCATATCTGCACTGTTCACCATTCAATAGACAGCCAGAATTTTTAACTATCCAGGAAGGATTTTTTTTTTCTAATTGAATAAAACTAAAAACCAAAGATCTTAACAATGGTGGCTGAATTTAAACTATCCTCCTGGCACTCTAAAAGACCTGAAAGGAAAAAAAAATCATAAAGCATTTAGAGCACCATCAGCCTTACAGCAAAGAAGAAATATGGGAATGGGTTTTCTGGAAGAATTGTCCTTCATTGCTGAGGATGATGAATGAAAAGGCTTCAGGCAGATCAGATAAGCTGAACCAAAGGAAGCAGTGCCAATATGTGAGGGCTCATTAAGGAGCCCATGGTCCCCTCAGCACAGCATCATATGTCACAAGGGATGTCACGGGTCATGAAATATAGGCACTTGCAATCCCCCACTGGGATCGTATTTATCTTGAATTATTTACCACCAGATTTCCTAACGGTGGGAACAGGCTAATAAGGTGGATTTTGTATAGGGCTTGGGGGTCCTCAAACTGTAATTAATCCACCTTTAGGAGATCAAATGGGTCTGACAGAGCCACAGTCCATAAATTACTACAATTAGTGTCTTTACGGCGTCATGCAAGTTTCATGGCATGAGAAACCACATTTCCAGAAAGAACAGTCAGTGGAAAACACTTCGGAATAGATTGCTTCTGATTCCTGTAAGGTGGCATTTCTTTCAGCTACATTAGGTCCAATCATTAGGGTGAATACTATCCACTGGGGAGATGGATGACAGAATTTTAAAGTAGGCAAAAGTGAGATGGCTTTTCATCAAAGAGTGCATTCTAGTCCCAGAAACCATACCTAGAGAAAATGGCTGTGGTGGAAATAATTATAATTTGAACGTGTAGACTGAATAATTGGTGACCTTTCAAAGATTCTCCCTGTCACCTTTGGGATGCAGTCCAAACTCCTCAGCAAGCTGGTTCCTGCTTCCTTCTCCAGTCTTATCTTCCCCCCTTAAATATTGCTCTCTGGATCTACTGAACTATTTGCTGTTCCCCAAACACACCATGTTTTATGTTTGGGGACCATTTTTCTTTCTGTCTCCTGTGCCCGGAAGTCTTTTTCTGCCTGGCACAACTGAGTCCTTAATGATTCAGTTAAAAGGCTACTTTCTCAGATCCCCTCAGGCATGGTTGCTAACTCCCTCCTTCCTGCCTTCTCGTAATTCACCTTTCTTATAATGCCTGGTACCCTGCACTGCCACTGTGAGGTTAAGATCGGGACTACGTCTCATTCTTCCCTTTTTCACCAAAGTCGGCCAGAGGTTCAGGCTCATGGCACTGTACTTTTTGACTACAGGGGATGCCACAAATCCCAGCAACTCTCAAAATAATATATACCAAATATAACAGATATGAATTCCAAATTGGATGCCAAAATATAGTGTTAATTTTGCCGTAAGACGGATTGACAAAAGATGTCACAGAAATGCTAATCCTGTAGCATTTGAACTGGCCATAGGGTTTGAACTGGCCTCTATAATTGAGAAATGTGCCAATTTATGTATTGAACTAGTTGTACATTTGTGGGTAACTTGTTCCTTTTACCTGGAATTTTCTCACCTCTACATATCCAAATTTCATTCTTAATTTAAGCTCACCCAGCAGCTCCTCTTTGAGGTTTTTGATGGTAGTTTCTGGAAGACCTTTTCTCACCTTTCTCTGAGTTCCTGTACTTTAGTAGCTTTTCTCTTGTAGCACTTATAACTATCTCCTTTCATAATGTAGTTGTTATTGTAATTTATTATGTAATTTATGTAAATTATTAAAAGTGATATTTCTCACTAAATTAGAACTTACTGAGGGCAGTATTCTGTGTGCTCTGTTCTGGATATCTATTACTGTGTAACCCCCCCCCCCCCCCCAAATTGCTTAAAACAACAAAAAGCATTTATCTCTGTGATTGCTGGGGGTCAGGAATTTGGGAATCGCTTAGTTGGGCAGTGTTGGATTGGCATTTCTCATGCAGTCATAGGCAGACAGTGGCTGGAGCTAGAACAGTGGAGGGCTAAAACAGCTGAGGGCTAACTGGGCATCTCTTCTCTTCATGTACTCTCAGTTCACTGTGTGTTTTCTCCACATGAATTAGTTTGGGCTTCCTCACAAGATGGCAGCCTCAGACTTCTTAAATGGCAGGTCAACAAGTAGCAAGGCAAGGCAAGTGTCCTGAGACAACTTGCTTTTATGACCTTAGTCTCAGAAGTCAGGGCTGCTGCATTCTGTTAGTTAAGTTCAGTCACAAAAGCCTAATTCAAGGGAGGAAGGTACACACTCTACCTCTTGAGGGGGAGAGGGAAAGTTCTGGAAGAGCATGTGGGATGGGAAATATTGCTGTGGCTGTGTTTAGAATGTGCAATTTGTATTCTGCATATTTTTTATCCTTATTCCATTGGTTCTAGTTGCCTGGACTTGAGCTCAGTAAATACAAATGGATGAATTAATGATTGCTGAGTTCCATTAATGTTGACTGGTACTAATATTTGTACCAGAAGTACTACATACTTCTCTTATCTAATCTCAGCTATCAGTCAGTTGCTTGTCCAGAAGAGGGAGAAAAGTAAAAGATGCATGTTTTATTAACCCTAATGATCAGGAAGAGTGGAATATATATTACTCCTCTCAAAAAGCAAATTCAGGTCAGACAAAGAAATGTCAATTCCAATTATTTTAATAGTTTTTTGAGTAGCTATTCAGAAAACGTATCTGGTTATTTTTCCTCTTTCCTACAAGTATAAATTTTTATTTATAGTTCTCATATCTACCCAGTTGATAGAAGATTCTAACTATTTCAGTGTTTTATTATTATGTAAGATGGGAATTTCCATAGCCCAAGTATTAATATATGTATGGATGGATGTGCATTATGTGTGAGTATGTGCGTGTGTGTATATGTATATTAGTTGTCAAGGCAAACATTTTGCTCTTTGGCAAGAGTGGAGTTCATTGAGTTCAAGAATGTTCTGCACAGCTATTCTACGTTTTGAAACATATTTGTGTGGTGTGGTATTTGTTAAGTTGTGTGTACAAATCTAATATATATTTAAGAAATAATATATATCTAAGAAATATATACACAGCATACATATTTGAGCAGAAAACCTAAAGTAACAAACTCTCGTATTGCTTGTTTAAAATTTCTCTGCCCAGGACTACTTATTTGAATAACTTATTACCTTTTACTAGAAATTACACAAAAATGTTGTCTTCTTTCATCAATTGTCGGTTTCTTGAATGCAGGAATTGTGTCTGACGCTTCACTATGACCTGAGCAGAGTCTCCATGCCTGCTGAGTGACTAGCGGACACTACATGAGTGAAGAAGAGCCCAGCAAAGCTGCACTTGGCACCCAATAAAAGAACAAAGATTGCAAAATCCAGCCACGGGTTCCTGATGAGTTATAATGGCACAAAGCTTTGTTTAACAGTTAGCTTTGGGATGAAAAGGTAAACACGAACACAGTATTATCGTGTATGAATGTGTACTGTAGATTCTTTTTCTGCCATGGACACCTTGGAAGAGTTATATAAAATTTAGGGGAAAAACATTCAGAACCACACAACCTGTTCCAGGAGATTCTAGTTCTTTCTACAAGCAGGTAACAGAGAAGCACCCTGCAGGACGGTGCAACTTGGTACCACCTTGAGGCTCCAGCTTCAGGCTCTTAAAGTCATCTGGCATTTTTCTACCTCATAAGGTAATTTAAAAAGATGAAAACATATAATATCTATAAGAGCATTTTAAACGTAAATGAAGACAAGCCAAATGTAAAAGACGGTCACAAAATATTCTAATTTATAGTTGTCCTATAGCAGTTTTAGGTACCACCAGCTCGCACTCAAGACCCTTCAAAATCAGACCCAAATCTACCCAACTATTTTTGTTTCCACTCTTCCCCAGCTTAGACTTTAACTGCAGTTAAGCAAAATGAGTCATTAACGCCTACATGGACCAAGTCCATATCCAAGTTCTGCCCACTTCACTTTCTACTCTCTGATATTTTCTTCCATCTTCCCTGTACTGATAGAAATTTTATCAATTTGTTAAGTCCCAGCTGCATGTTCATTTTCTCCCACATATGCTCTTCTTTTATGGATTGTATGGTATAGTATAAATAAATGTTGTGGTATGAATAACTAGGTTACCAGAATATCTGGGATTTCATTCCATTTGGGCAATTTACTAGTTTAGAGTCCTTGGTCAGAACACTTGGCCTCCCTCATATAAAATGGGGCTAAAGACTTATCTCTTACTGAGTCTCATCACCAGACCAGTCAGTGAGTCAGTCAACCTTAGGAACTACACGAGGAGCTGCAGGATGTAAAAATGAATGTGACAAAGCTACTGTTCTCAGAAAGATCAGTCTCCTAGGAGAGACAGACAGTGAAACTAACAGTAATATCATTGAGTCCTGGGTACACCATGCTCTGGGAGTACAAAATAGCCTGCAGTTATTTTCAGCAATAATATTTATCTTAAGGAATGTTCGGATAGACATGGAAAGTCTGAGTTGACTTGCCATAGATTGAATACCTGCAGTAGGAGAAATGCAAACATGCAGGAAAAACTCTTCCACCTCAGTGTAGCAAGTCAGCATGGCCCCACTGGCCCTGCATCATTCCTTGAAGGTGGTGTGCTGTGGATTCTGAAGGAAGAGGTGGAGACAGAAATCAGGTCCACTTCCCATTTGGAGAAAGTGGAGAGACAGCAGAAGCAAGAAGAACTACAGTCCTGCAACCTATAGAACAAAAACCACATTCACAGAAAGACAGGCAAGATGAAAAGGCAGAGGGCTATGTACCAGGTGAAGGAACAAGATAAAACCCCAGAAAAACAACTAAATGAAGTGGAGATAAGCAACCTTCCAGAAAAAGAATTCAGAAAGATGACAGTGAAGATGATCCAGGACCTCGGAAAAAGAATGGAGGCAAAGATCAAGAAGACGCAGGAAATGTTTAACAAAAGACCTAGAAGAATTAAAGAGCAAACAAACAGAGATGAACAATACAATAACTGAAATGAAAAATACACTAGAAGGAAACAATAGCAGAATAACTGAGGCAGAAGAACGGATAAGGGACCTGAAAGACAGAATGGTGGGATTCACTGCTGCGGAACAGAATAAAGAAAAAAAGAATGAAAAGAAATGAAGACAGCCTAAGAGACCTCTGGGACAACATTAAACATAACAACATTCACATTATAGGGGTCCCAGAGGGAGAAGAGAGAGAGAAAGGACCCGAGAAAATATTTGAAGAGATTATAGTCGAAAACTTCCCTAACATGGGAAAGGAAGTAGCCACCCAAGTCCAGGAAGTGCAGCGATACCCATACAGGATAAACCCAAGGAGAAACACGCCAAGACACATAGTGATCAAAGTGGCAAAAATTAAAGACAAAGAAAAATTATTGAAAGCAGCCAGGGAAAAATGACAAATAACATACAAGGGAACTCCCATAAGGTTAACAGCTGATTTCTCAGCAGAAACTCCAGGGAGTGGCATGACATATTTAAAGTGATGATAGGGAAGAAACTACACCAAGATTGCTCTACCCAGCAAGGATCTCACTCAGATTCGATGGAGAAATCAAAAGCTTTACAGATAAGCAAAAGCTAAGAGAATTCAGCACCACCAAACCAGCTCTACAACAAATGCTAAAGGAACTTCTCTAAGTGGGAAACACAAGGGAAGAAAAGGACCTACAAAAACAAACCCAAAACAATTAAGAAAATGGTAATAGGAACATACATATTGATAATTACCTTAAACATGAAGGGATTAAATGCTCCAAGCACAAGATACAGACTGGCTGAATGGATACAAACATAAGACCCATATATATGCTGTCTACAAGAGACCCACTTCAGAACTAGGGACACATACAGATTGAAAGTGAGGGGATGGAAAAAGATAGTCCATGCAAATGGAAATCAAAAGAAAGCTGGAGTCGCAATACTCATATCAGTTAAAATAGACTTTAAAATAAAGAATGGGGCTTCCCTGGTGGTGCAGTGGTTGAGAGTCCGCCTGCCGATGCAGGGGACACGGGTTCGTGCCCTGGTCCGGGAAGATCCCACGTGCTGTGGAGCGGCTAGGCCCGTGAGCCATGGCTGCTGAGCCTGCGCGTCCGGAGGCTGTGCTCCACGCTGGGAGAAGCCACAACAGTGAGAGGCCCGCGTACCGCAAAAAATTAATAAATAAAGAATGTTACAAGAGACAAGGAAGGACGCTACATAACGATCATGGGATCAATCCAAGAAGATGATATAACAATTATAAACATATATGCTCCCAACATAGGAGCACCTCAATACATAAGGCAACTGCTAGCAGCTATAAAAGAGGAAATAGACAGTAACACAATAATAGTGGGAGACTTTAACACCTCACTTACACCAATGGACAGATCATCCAAACAGAAAATTACTAAGGAAACACAGCTTTAAATGACACAATAGACCAGATAGATTTAATTGATATTTATAGGACATTCCATCCAAAAACAGCAGATTACACTTTCTTCTCAAGTGCATACAGAACATTCTCCAGGATAGATCACATCTTGGGTCACATATCAAGCCTCAGTAAATTTAAGAAAATTTAAATGATATCAAGCATCTTTTCTGACCACAACACTATGAGATTAGAAATCAATTACAGGGAAATATACGTAGAAAACACAAACACACGGAGGCTAAACAATACACTACTAAATAACCAAGAGATCACTGAAGAAATCAAAGAGGAAATCAAAAAATACCTAGAGACAAATAACAATGAAAGCACAATGATCCAAAATCTGGGATGCAGCAAAAGCAGTTCTAAGAGGGAGGTTTACAGCAATACAAGCCTACATCAAGAAACAAGAAAAATCTCAAATAAACAATCTAAGCTTACACCTAAAGGAACTAGAGAAAGAAGAACAAACAAAACCCAAAGTTAGGAGCGGGAAAGAAATCATAAAGATCAGAGCAGAAAATAATGAAATAGAAACAAAGAAAACAGTAGCAAAGATCAGTAAAACTAAAAGCTCGTTCTTTGAGAAGATAAACAAAATTGATAAACCATTAACCAGACTCATCAAGAAAAAGAGGGAGAAGACTCAAATCAGTCAAATTAGAAATGAAAAAGAAGAAGCTACAACAGACACCGCAGAAATACAAAGCATCCTAAGAGACGACTACAAGCAACTCTATGCCAATAAAATGGACAACCTGGAAGAAATGGACAAATTCTTAGAAAGGTATAACCTTCCAGGGCTGAACCAGGAAGAAATAGAAAATATGAACAGACCAATCACAATTAATGAAACTGAAAATGGATTAAAAATCTTCCAACAAACAGAAGTCCAGGACCCAATGGCTTCACAGGTGAATTCCATCAAACATTTAGAGAAGACCTAACAGCCATCCTTCTCAAACTCTTCCAAAAAATTGCAGAGGAAGGAACCCTCCCAAACTCATTCTATGAGGCCACCATCACCATGATACCAAAACCAGACAAAGATACTACAAAAAAAGAAAATTATAGACCAATATCACTGATGAATATAGATGCAAAAATCCTCAACAAAATACTAGCAAACAGAATCCAACAACACATTAAAAGGATCATACACCATGATCAAGTGGGATTTATCCCAGGGATGCAAGGATTCTTCAATACATGCAAATCAATCAATGTGATACACAATATTAACAAACTGAAGCACATATATACAATGGAATATTACTCAGTCATAAAAAGAAACGAAATTGAACTATTTGTAATGAGGTGGATGGACCTAGAGTCTGTCATACAGAGTGAAGTAAGTCAGAAAGACAAATACTGTATACTAACACATATATATGGAATTTAAGAAAAAAAATGTCAAGAAGAACCGAGGAGTGAGACAGGAATAAAGACACAGACCTACTAGAGAATGGACTTGAGGATATGGGGAGGGGGAAGGGTAAGCTGTGACAAAGTGAGAGAGTGGCATGGACATATATACACTACCAAATGTAAAATAGCTAGTGGGAAGCAGCCACATGGCACAGGGAGATCAGCTCGGTGCTCTGTGACCACCTAGAGGGGTGGGATAGGGAGGGTGGGAGGGAGGGAGACGCAAGAGGGAAGAGATGTGGGCGCATATGTATATGTATAACTGATTCACTTTGTTATAAAGCAGAAACTAACACACCATTGTAAAGCAATTATACTCCAATAAAGATGTAAAACAAAAAACAAAAAAATACTGAAGAATAAAAACCATATGATCATCTCAATAAATGCAGAAAAAGCTTTTGACAAAATTCAACACCCATTTATGATAAAAACTCTCCAGAAAGCGGACATAGAGGGAATCTACCTCAACGTAATAAAGGCCATATATGACAAACCCAGAGCAAACATCATTCTCAATAGAGGAAATGCTTTCAGTTTTTCACCAAGATCAAAAACAAGACAAGGATGTCCACTCTCACCACTATCATTCAACATAGTTTTGGAAGTCCTAGCTCTAGCAATCAGAGAATAAAAAGAAATAAAAGGAATCCAAATTGGAAAAGAAGAAGTAAAATTGTCACTGTTTGCAGATGACGTGATACTATACATAAAGAGTCCTAAAGATGCCACTAGAAAACTACTAGAGCTAATCAATCAATGAATTTGGTAAAGTTGCAGGATACAAAATTAATGGACAGAAATATCTTGCATTCCTAAACACTAATGATGAAAAATCTGAAAGAGAAATTAAGAAAACAGTCCCATTTACCACTGCAACAAAAAGAATAAAATATCTAGGAATAAACCTACCTAGGGAGACAAAAGACCTGTATGCAGAAAACTATAAGACACTGATGAAAGAAATTAAAGGTGATACCAACAAATAGAGAGATATACCATGTTGCTGGATTGGAAGAATCAATATTGTGAAAATGACTATACTACCCAAAGCAATCTACAGATTTAGTGCAATCCCTAGCAAATTACCAATGGCATTCTTTTACAGAACTAGACTAAACAAATCTTAAAATTTGTATGGAGACACAAAAGAACCCGAGTAGCCAAAGGAGTCTTGAGGGGAAAAAAACAGAGCTGGAGGAATCAGACTCCCTGACTTCAGACTATACTACAGAGCTACAGTAATCAAGACAATATGGTACTGGCACAGAAACAGAGATATAGATCAATGGAACAGGATAGAAAGCCCAGAGATAAACCCACACACCTATGGTCAACTAATCTATTGCAAAGGAGGTAAGGATATACAATGGAGAAAGGACAGTCTCTTCAAGAAGTGGTGCTGGGAAAACTGGACTGCTCCGTGTAGAAGGATGAAATTAGAACACTCCCTAACACCATACACAAAAATAACTCAAAATGGATTAGAGACCTAAATGTAAGACCAGACACTATAAAACTCTCAGAGGAAAACATAGGAAAAACACTCTGACATAAATCACAGCAAGATCTTTTTTGATCCACCTCCTAGAGTAATGGAAATAAAAATAAACAAATGGGACCTAATGAAACTTAAAAGCTTTTGGACAGCAAAGGAAACTACAAACAAGATGAAAAGACAACCCTCAGAATGGGAGAAAATATTTGCAAACGAATCAACAGACAAACGATTAATCTCCAAAATATATAAACAGCTCATGCAGCTCAATATTAAAAAACAAACAGCTCAATCCAAAAATGGGCAGAAGACCTAAATAGACATTTCTCCAAAGAAGACGTACAGATGGCCAAGAAGCACATGGAAAGCTGCTCAACATCACTAATTATTAGAGAAATGCAAATCAAAACTACACTGAGGTATCACCTCACACCAGTTAGAATGGACTTCATCAGAAAATCTACAAACAACAAATGCTGGAGAGGGTGTGGAGAAAAGGGAACTCTCTTGCACTGTTGGTGGGAATGTAAATTGATACAGCCACTATGGAGAACAAACAGTATGGAGGTTCCTTAAAAAACTACAAATAGAACTATCATATGACCCAGCAATCCCACTACTGGGCATATACCCAGAGAAAACCATAATTCAAAAAGACACCTGCACTATTTACAATAGCCAGGACATGGAATCAACCTAAATGCCCATCGACAGACAAATGGATAAAGAAGAAATGGCACATATATATAACGGAATATTACTCAGCCATTAAAAGGAACGAAATTGGGTCACTTGTAGAGATGTGGATGAATCTAGAGACTGTCATACAGAGTGAAGTAAGTCAGAAAGAAAAAAACAAATATTGTATATTAACGCATATATGTGGAACCTAGAAACATGGTACAGATGAACCAGTTTGCAGGGCAGAAATTGAGACACAGTTGTAGAGAACAAGCAACCAAGGGGGGAAAGTGGCAGGGGGTGGGGGTGGGATGAACTGGGAGATTGGGATTGACATGTATACACTGATGTGTATAAAACTGATGACTAATAAGAACCTGATGTATAAAAAAATAAAATAAAATTCAAAAAAAAAAAAAGCAAGTGGAAGCAGAGTGAGCGATTTACCTTGTTTTAATGCAAGCAGATGGTGAGGTCATGGGAACTTGTTTAAAGCCTTAGTGAACTGTCTCTTCAAATTAAGGACTTTTGAGAATTATTAAAGGTTCTGAGAAACCCCCATTACTCAAAAGATTGTATGTTCTTGCTGAGTGATCAGGCATCTAACCCCCTGTACTTTCAAACGCAAGGAATACATAAGGGCATGGCTGATTGCTTTAATGAAATGCAGGTATCCACAGCCAAGGTAACATGTGGTGAAAGAGACAACCAGAGATAGCAAGCATTTCCCACTGAGCTGCCCTCCACTTAATGCAATTACAGGCTTTGAAGAATCGCAGAGCTATCTGGTAAAAATAAAGTAACAGTTTCTAGAGAACCTTTCAAATGTGAATGGGTTTGGATCCCGTTTCAAAGTTTCTTGGGCTCATATTCGGTAGGGCAACATTCTTATATATTGGGATGACTGAGAATCTACCTTAAAAACACAGCTAAGCTTTAAAAGGAGTTCATCTAAAATCACATGTGGCCTGTGCCAATGTATATATTTTAATCATATGAGTCATTATTAAACAAACAATTTAATTTTAAAAATAAAGTGAAAAACCATGGTCTTGTCTGGACTAAGAAACCATTATTTATCTAGTTAGGGAAATAGCGCTTTTTTTTTCTTTTTTCTTTTTTTTAATTTATTTTATTTTTGGCTGCATTGGGTCTTGGTTGCTGCGCGCAGGCTTTCTCTAGTTGCGGCGAGTGGGGGCTACTCTTCGTTGCGGTGCGCGAGCGTCTCATTGCGGTGGCTTCTCTTGTTGCGGAGCACGGGCTCTAGGTGCATGGGCTTCAGTAGTTGTGGCGCATGGGCTTAGTTGCTCTGGGGCATGTGGGATCTTCCCGGACCAGGGCTCAAACCCACGTCCCCTGCATTGGCAGGTGGATTCTTAACCACTGTGCCACCAGGGAAGTCCCAGGGAAATAACTTTAAATTGTGGTTCTTTTTGGTAACCACAAAAAAGATGAGCTATACAAGATATTTACACTAAATCATTGTGTTTTTGCAAGTTTAATACCCGACGTTTTTAGATTGGCAATTTGGAGCTAATATAAAAGAGACTGTTAGACCTGAAAAGTCCACTGGCCATGAACTAATTCAAATCCAGTTTGTTACAGATGAGAAAAATGAGGCCAGGTAAAGGAGTGACTCTCTTTAAGTCTTTAAGCTATGCAGCAGTAGCTGATAGAAAATATGCCAGAACTCAGGAACAGGGAATAGATGTAATTTCAAACACAGGTCTGATATTATCAAGCTCAAATTACAAAATTGTAACCTTCAATTTCCATATAAGATAGGCATTTTCTATGAAGCACATCTTATAATACATAAGCCACTGATGTAAACGAGAAAAAAAATACACAGTGACTAAGAAAGGGGAAGAAATCTAAACTCAGCTGGTTTTCTTCACTGAATACAGCAAACCAAAAACTTGTTTAAATTATTCAGAAGCTAAAATAATCCTCTTCATGAAAAATATCAAAATTAAATTCTGGTCTAATTCAAATGATTATTATCACAATCTTACCATCTGGAAACCCACGTTCTGTAAAAAAAAAAATTTTATCATGAAATTGAGAGTTCTATAGAAAACACAGTAGTTACTTTCTTAGTCTGAAAGTTGAGATCAACAGCATAACATTTCATAACATTCTGATGAAGAAATATTCCTCAGTCTTAAAATAAGTGAACTCGTGGCATGTGTTAAAATATGCCAGATTTTATGACTGATCCATACAAGAAGCTGGCTGTTTTCTCTTCCTCATGAAAGCTTTCTTGAGTAGGACAGAGAACTCCTGAAGGAGAGGGAAAGTATATCCTACCTTAAGAAGGGTCTGTGCCTCAGTTATGGGGAGCTGGATGCATGGGAGGATGGAGCCAGAGGAAGGCAGCCTTTGGTTGGCACCACGTCCAAAGCCGGGTGTGTAAACCACATGAAGACTTCAACCGTAAATTCAGATGATGATCAAGGGCAATATTCCATACGAGAAACTAAGTGCCAAAAGGCAACTGGAGGAAATGGGTAGAGTCTCGAGGTTGTGAATTATTTCCTTCTCCTCACAGATCCAGTGGAAGCTGGAAATTTGGATCCGGAGCTTTGCGAGAAGAAGTCAGTTTGAACTCAGAAGGGTGTTTGGGCTCTAATCAAGCAGCACTGGGACCGGAGTCAAACTCATCTCAATCAGGACAAGAAGAGGCTTCCCTTGGGAAAAATAGGGTAGCGCTCAAGGAGAATGACAGGTGCACTAGGGATAAAAGAGGCTCTACCTGTGTGAAATTTCCAGATTTGTTACAGAAAGCAGGAAAGAGAGTAGGATATAAAGAAAGCCAAAGAAAGAACACGAGAAAGTGGATGAAGGAAGGAAAGGAAGATGTTAGGGAGGGGAGAGAACAGATCTTAGAAATTCAAATACTCTCACAGCAGACACTACAAGATTATGAGTCACTCAGTCCTATGGGACTCATAGTTCGCACCCCAGATGTGAGCCCGGTACAGTGGGGATATGTGGAATTTGTCACGGGAGAGAGGGAGTCCTTGCTCAGCCACTTACTGGATGAATACCATTGAGTGAATCACCTTCTCTATGCATCAGTTTTCTCTACCACAAAATTCAAATAAAAGAAATGTACATGAACACATTTTGTAAGCCATACCTTGTTCTGCACGGGACCATTATCATGCTGCTTGCAGATCACATAACATTCAGTGATGTTTTCCTTCAGTCTACTTCTTTCTAAAGCACAGTTATTAAGAGTTGGTTGTGAATGGACAGCTAAGAAACGGGGGTGACTCCTCACAAATCTGAGGCTAGCCATGGGGTTAAACGCTAGCGCAGGTGTGACCTTCAACCTGTCCTGTCCCAAACCTTCCTACCAGGGGTGTAACAAGAGCCAGGGGTGCTGCAGAAGACATTCTCAAATCCTTGGTTTTCTTAGTAAAGTGGTAGAAGGAAAGTGACTGATAGTGAATTATATATAGTAAAACATGCCCTGCCCTTCTGCGTTTTCTCTGCTAGGTAGTTCAACTTCTAGATTTTGTGTCTCCAAATACCAGCCTTCTTGGTATGTTTACAAATACCAACCAGTAAAAAAAAAGTAAAAAATAAAGAATTTCTTTATGTATTTTTATTTTAAACGAACAGTTTAAAAGCTTTTTCATGGATTTAATTTTTTTTTTTTTTTCAAAGCAGCTTGGAGATAGAGCTATAACCTAAGAGATTGGTTTTTCCCTCTGTGCTGAGCCTGGAGAGCATAGCATCTGAAATCTGGCCTTCATTCTACAATCAACGGGGAACTGAGTGGGAAGGGGACTTGCCCAGGGACACAATGACCGACTATCAAGATTGGGACGAGCATTCCAGTCTCCAGTATTCATGGCGCCAGACTTCACCTACTGTGAGCTCCTCTAGAACAGAAGCCGATTCTCCATTTTGGCTGCGTATTAGAACCACCTGGGGACTTTTTAAAATCCCAGGGCCCCAGCTACACCGCATACCAAGTGAATCAGAATCTCTGGGGGTGGGACCCAGGCATTACTACCTTCTCGTAGCTACTCAGCAGACAAGTTGGAGAACTCATGTTCTAGAGGCCAATATTGAGTTTTGTATTCATGTGAATAATAATGGCTCAGTTGATGGAGTACTTTCTCTGTTGAGGCTATTGCATCAAGCGCTTTCCTGCTTTATTCCACTCAGGTCCTTGCTGCAGCCTTCTAAAGTAAGTTCTGCTATTATTCCCATCTTACAGCAGAGCAACCTGATTCCTATCCAAGAGAAATACCTTGCTCAAAGCCAAGTAGTTCTCAAGAGGCAAAGTCCAAACTACAACCCGGAGCTCTTACGGACTAGGCTACACTACACCTCTAACCTGACAGGCAGCCCTTCTTTGGCTGAGAGAGGAGTCACCAAGGCTTGTCCAGTGACTTTCTTAATCTCTACTCATAACTCGACAAAAAATTCATTACAGATCAAGACAGCTGACCTTAAGGTGTGAATCCTCCACCAATCACACAAGTAACCTGAACTTATACACGATGCCAGATGTGGGATCCCGTAGAACACTGACTTTTATGTAGCAGCCCAAAGGGCTATTTTCAGGAAAATACGGGGCCATAACACATAGTTTTGCTTCAGGGTTGGTTCCACTTGATTCTGTTGACTGACTATCCAGATGCTAATATTTCATAGGACATGTCCATCCATGTCATCCCAATCTAACTTCTCACAGGAGTACCTGATGTCCAGCCCAGCATTTATCTGCGGTCTCCTCCAGAGTAAAACAAAGAGGATGGAAACAATGTACAGTGAGAAACGGCTCTCTATTATAGTTATTTTAGGATCGATTTTGATAAACAGAAGTCCAAGGACAAGTTCTCAGTGGTCTTGAAATTCCCTAGAAGACTCATTTAACAATTTAAAATACCACATTCTGAATTATTGGCACAATTGCTTTATTTCTAAATCCCTTCTCATAGTTCCAGTGTCCAAGTTTGCACTTATATTTATAAATGAGTTGTCACCAAATAGGGCTACTTTAACTGTCCCAGGCTAATGAGAAAAGAACAAAGGCAGATTTAGTAGGCAAATGATGAACTCCTGCCATGTGAACTCTAAATGATATCACTATGAACTGTGGGGATGAAGGTTCTGGAGCTGTGCGAGAAGTGGTGAAAAAAATTGACTTCAGTCCGACAGATTGGGAAAGGCCTACGCAAATTAAAGGAAGAGTCCACACTGTAGCCCTAGTGCAAGCGGCAGTTTAGTTTCAGCACAATTAATTACTCTTGGTGATTTGAATTATTTTTGCTTTTGTAATTTGGTTTTAGCTTCTTAATTTGTTCTGACTTCAAAGTAGTATGAATTAAAAGCATAAAGAGTTTAGACCTAGTTTTGTGTGTATGCATATTTAAACAACATGAGGATAAAACAGTCTAGTTCCATATTGCAGGGTCTGTGAAAACATTTACCTTTAAAAGGGTCCACACAAAATGGAGTCTGATTCTGACCAGCATGAAAGCTTAGCTTTCATGGGTCTGGGTGAGTTCCCCAGAGGTACCATGCACTGCCCGAATCAGCTCCCCATGGACCAAGGATGGGAAATACATGTAACACTTTGCACAATTTTATTGGCATTTAAGAGATTTTGTTTTAAGCCGCTAATCTAATTTTTCTATTCTCAGACTCATGTTCATGTTCCAGTTAAACAGAAAATGAGAAAATGAAAAAAAAAAGATGCTTTTAATAAATTGAATTTCCACTTGGGCTATATTAAAATCTCCGTGGAAATTACCATGGGAAAGTTTGTCTCAGAAAATGATGATATCAATGATCATTTCTATTCTTTTGATAAAAAAAGAGGCAATATTAGGTGTGGACAAAATGTAGGCAAAATAGTAGACAGTGCCACTCACTGGGGAACAGTCCCAGGGCAGGAATGACCTTGCTCCCCTGTGAATTCCTCGCACCCCAAACAGTCCTAACATGTGATGGGTAAGTGCTTGCTAGGTAATTGCCATGACTTGCTTGGCCTGCTGCCCTCCAGGACTCATAGCTGGAATGTTCCCACAGCCCTGCCCCTGTATTTAGGATCCAGTGAAGCAACCTCAAAACAGAAATCCTGCAGCTCAGCATCAAGTCAGCCTAGAGGCACATCCCATCCTCTGCTCCTGGTAACTTGTCTCCCTGATTCTGAGCCTCTAGTTCATGAAAAGGGGCGCTGAACTGGTCTTTCTGTTTCTCTGGAGATTGGTGTTCTTTCCCTGAATTTAGCCCCAGAGGTCCTCCGGGTGTCAGTCACCTGCCCACCTCTACCTCTGCCCATTCTGATGCTAGATGATGCCATCACTCATGCAGGAGGTGGTAGATACAGAGGTTGAGACTCTGGGCTGCGTAGACACATGTGGGGTGCCTTGTTCAAGAAGGGAGATAACAGATGTGCTGCTTTCTACCTGTCTGGACCTGGCCAAGTTATTTGCCATCTATGGCTACGAGTTTTCATCTGTAAATGAGCTTAAAAATAATTTATAAGCCAGTTATGAGGAACAAATGAATTCATTTGTATAAAGCATTTGGAACAATGCCTGACTCATAGTAAGCACTCAAAAATGAGGGCTGCACTTCTTTTAGGTCTCTCATATGCCCACACTCATGCCAGACAGCCCTGGTACTGATAACCTACCATCCTGGATGCCTCTCCAGCCACTGAATTCTGGTTTTCTGACCTACTTTCTTCTACCTCCTTTGGTTAAGTGCTACATGCTTCCCTACCTGAGGGCCCCGTACCATCAAGTGCATCTTTAAATAATACCTAGCTACTATTTCATAGTCTTTAAGCCCTGAAGGGCCCTAGCTTGGCCTGAACCTCCCCTGAACAATCATCATTTTGACACCTGTTCAGGTATAGACACTAGGGCTTTCCAACAAGAGAATGCATCCTTACCTGGTGCTATAGGCCCAACCCACTGGGTCCTAAATGCATCTATTCCCTGACTGTCCTGTAAGCAATCCCCTAGGAGTAAGGACACAGTGACAGATCTGCACAGACAGATCACAGGTGAAGGTCTGGAGCAAAAGACAAGAGAAAGCTAAGAAAGCTGCCTAAAGACACTGTCAAAGGAGCAATTCGCCTTTGTCATTTTTCAGAGCATTTTATTTCACAAATTACTAGATTCTCTCATTTTGTCCTCACAGAAACACAGTGAAAGAGCAGAATATTTGGATGACTAACATAGTGCTGGGTACAATTTTACCAGATGTGGACCCTCTAAAAGTAGCTGATATGCTCCCGAAATGAGGTTCAAGTGTCGTATTAAAAACTGGCTGTTGCTTTTTGCACTTTTGCTCATTCCTTTAGCCCATGGTGCTCTTGCTGGTAACTTTAATAGTCTATAGCCTTCTCCACTGATGATTCTTGACTGCTGATTCAGTTCTTGGTTCTCTGACTCTTTCAATTCAACAGCCTCCATCTGGGAACATTCTCAGACTGGTCCCCACTTCTACAACCCCTTTGACTTCTCATATCACAAATGCCTCAACTTAAGATCCTCCTCTTGCTCCCACAATGTGCATTTTGTTTACACCTGTGGTGGGTAAACCAAAGGTGAGCCCCGAAGATCACCACACCCTCGTGGTCACGGCTTGTATGAAGTATAAACTTCCCTCGAGTGTGGGAGGGACCTGTGATTTGCTTCTAGCCAACAGAATATGACGAAAGTGAAGGGATTTTGCCGATGTAAAAAAGACCTCAAATGGGTTGATTTTGAATTAGCCAAAAGGGAGTATATCCTGGGGCGGCCTGACTTTGGTGAAAGCCCTTACAAGAAGGACTGGGTCCTCCTTAGGGGGAGCTTATCTTTCCTGGCTTGAAGAAGCCCACATGGCAAGGAGCTGTGGGTGGCCTCTAAGCTCTAAGATGGCTGCCTTCAGCCAGCACAAAGCTGGGGCCCTCACTCACAGAGCCACAGTCAATTAATTCTGCCAACAACCTAAATGAACTTGGAAAAGTATTCTTCTCCAGTTTAGCATTCACATGAGAACACAGCCCACACCTTGATTGAAGCCTTGTGAGAACCTGAGCCAAGGATTCAGCTAAGTCCTGACTGATCGCCCAACCCACAATAAAGGCCACAGTCACAGCAGCTGATCAACAACATCACAGTTGTTTAGAAAAACTATAAAATTATACCAAGTTGAAACAACCAGGGTGATAAGCCTTAGGGGGGACAACATAAAAACAAAAACAAAAAAAAACCCAAACCAAATGTAGAATGGCCAGTTCAATAAAATCACACTAAATTTAACTTGAGGTTTGGCACATTTACTATTTTGAGTTAGTCCCCAAATTCCTTCTCAAAATGCATGATTATGGGCAGTCTTATTAAAGAAACAAGCTAAAGCATCCCTGCATTGACAAGCAGACAGAATGTAAACCAGTGGGCATGTGAGAATCCAATAGGATGCATAAGAGTACAAAGGATAAATGGGCACCATCCCATGGTGGTGATCAGGAGAGCCAGGCAGCCCTATACTCCTAAGTGGAGTCAAGAAATGGATGCTTGTAGAAAGGCAGAGACAATGGGGAACTATCACTGAAAAGCCCTCTTTGCCTCTGCGCACACTGAAAAACACAATCACAGATCACAATATCTACAGAGGAAACTACAGAGTTCCTTTCTATTCTTTTGCAAAGATCTCTCATACCATAGAAAAGGGGACTGAAATTAAACAAATGTGTGGTACTTTAATAAATATGGTACATTAGAAACTCGGAGTTTGGGGTCTCTTCATTTTTTATAAGGTTGTAATTGAAAACTTAGTTTAACGACACATTTACTTTAGGGATCCCTATCACTGGTCACTGTGATGCTCCCCTCTGTGCCTCTAGGACAGATAGTGGGAAGTGGCAAGATAGAAAATGAATGCTAGTCAGTGGTGTGTATCTATCACAGAAGGGCCAGGTGTATGCAGTTGCCCACAGACACAGAATTCAATGCTGGGAGGGCTTTTGAGCTCTCTACTCCAATTTTTATATATGGGGCAGGAAAATCTATCTCACTTTCAAAATCAGCATTGACCTTATTTGTAGAATGTTCTTCCTTCTTATTTGCTTAATCACTGCCATTCTAGATCTATCTTCTGGAATGATTTTGAACTATTCTCATCAGCCTCCACATGGCAGCCCTTCCAGTGTGTAAAGACAGTTGTCACTGTCCCTGAGTATTCTCATTTCCTCTTGGGAGCTCAGCGCAATGAACAGCAGAGTAGGAAAGCCATTGTCTGAGATAAGAACCCTGTAATTAGGCTAACTGTTTCTCAGGTTTCTCCCTCTTCATTCTGAGACTGATCCTGATGACCAACATCTTAATGCTGCTCCTAGTAGATAGTCAACTGAGGATAACTCAAGAGTGAGACCACGGACACTCAAACTATGCTCTGAAGAAAAGAGGGAGTCATGGGCAGGGTGTCTATTCAGAATTCAAAGGAGAAACTCTGCTTTGATGTGTATACATATTGAGTTTCTATGCAAAGTTTTATTTTAAGAAAGTTCTCCTATTTTTTTTTTAAAAGTTAGGAAACCATCACCCTAGTCCATCTGTAATATATCTAATTTGAATAACCTTTTTGCAAACTTGACTCAAGACTTTAAGGCCAGGAAATTTTCATACCTGATTAGAATGCAAAGATTTTGATGTGCTGTATATGTACAATGAAAGAGTCACACCAAAAACTGTGACAGAGAAATCTTGAAATTAAAACCATGAACAGAATTTTAAAAAGATGTAGGTTTGAATATAAAGAACCACTCAATAGAATTCCTTTGCACTAAAAACCAGAAACACATCTGACATTTTATTTACTATGATTTTATTTACATGATATTCTTGAGAAAGCAAAAATTTAGGGACAAAAAATAGATCGGCAGTACCCCAAGTGAATTTATTGGGCTAATGAAACTGTTCTATCCATCTTGCTTTTGGCTGTTGGTATATGATAATGTGTATGTGTCAAAATGTATAGAACTTTAAGAGAAAAGGTGAATTTTACTGCAGGTAAATTATACGCAGATGATATAATTTTGTTTGCAGAAAATATATAATACTGATTTTATAAAAATTAAAACTTTTGTATTGGAAATGACACCATTCCATAAAGTGAAGAAAATATTTGTAAAACACTTGTCTGATAACGGACTGTATCCTGAAATTATGTAAAGGGTACTTACAACTTAAATAATAATAATAAGATTAAAAAGCCAAGAAATAGAGAAAGTACATGACCAGACATTTCTCCAAAGATACACAAATGGCTAATAAGCACATAAAAAGATGATTACCATCATTAGTATCAAAACCACAATGAGACAGCACTTCATACCCACTAGTATGCCTACATTCAAAAAGAGAAAATAACATGTTGATGAGGATACAGAGAAATTGTAACCTTCATAGATTGCTGGTAGGAATATAAAATGGTGTAAATGCTACTTTTAAAAAGTTTGGCAGTTCCTCAAAACGTTAAACACGGAGTTTATATATGACTCAGCAATCCCGCTCGAGGTTATATACAGAGAAGCAGAAGTATATGTATACACAAAAACTGTACATGAATTTTTCCTAGTTTTTTGTACTGAAGTAAAATACATAGAACATAAAATTTACTATCTTAACCATTTGTAAGTGTACAGTTCAGTAGTATAAAATGCATTCATCATGTTGTGTGACCATCACCACCATCCATTTCCAGAACTCTTTGTAACCTTGTACCACTAAAACTCTGTACCTGTTAAATCCTACTTCCCCATTTCCTCCTCTCCCTAGCCCCTGGCAACCACCATTCTACTTTTTGTCTCTATGGTTTCGACTCTGGTAAGTATCTCATATAAATGGAATCATACGGTATTTGTCTTTTTGTGACTAATTTCACTTAGCATAATGTCCTTAATGTTTATTGATATTTTAGCATATGTCAGAATTTCCTTCTTTTTCAAGGCCAAATAATATTCCATTGTGTGTGTATGCCACATTTTGCTTATCCGTTCATCCCTCAGTGGGCACTTGGGTTGCTGCTTCCACATTTTAGATATTGTGAATAATTTTGCTAACAACATGGGTGTACAAATATCTCTTCAGAAGCCTGCTGTTAATTCTTTGGGGTATATAGTCAGAAGTGGAATTACTGGATTGTGTACATGAGTGTTCATGGCAGTGTTATTCATACTAGCCAAAAGTGGGAGCAATCCAAATGTTCATCAACTGATAAATAGATAAATAAAATATGGCATATCCATGCAATGGAATATTACTCCACACTAAGAAGAAATTACTCATACATGCTACTACATGGATAAACCTTGAAAACATAGGGCCAAGTTAAATTAGCCAGCCACAAAAGACAACATATTGTATAACTCATTCATATAAAATATTCATAGTTGGCAAACTTATAGAGACAGACAGCAGATTAATGCTTGCCAGGGAATGGGGTGGGGAAAAATTAATACAGAGTGATTGCCAGTACAGAGTTTCTTTTTGGAGTGATGAAAATGTGCTAAAATTGGATTGTGGTGATGATTGCATGAATCTGTGAATGTACTGATCCTAAAGCCAATTCAATTGCACACTTTAAATGGTGAGTTGTATGGTATATGACTTATATAATCAATAAAAGCTGGTAAAATAATTATACCTCAACAAACCTGACTCAAAAGAGAAAAAATTTTAAACTTCCGAGGTCCAAAGAAAAGAGGGCAAAGCACACAAGCAGCAAGTTTCTCTTAGAAAGGAATATAAATAACCAATACCATATAAAATGATGCTCAACTTATCAAGAGTCAAACTAATGCAAATAAAACAAAAATGAGATTTATTTTTCCCAATAAGATTCACAAAAATCAGAGATTGGCAATAACCAGTGTTGGTGAAGTTATAATTAATCTTCCCACCCTCAGGACTCATAAATGCTCAACTGAAACAAATTTTGTAGAAAGAACTTTTGTAATACATTTCCAAGTGAGTCATGTGCATAACTTTTTATCTAATTTTAAGGCCTTAGTAGCACAGGTTTTATAATCAAACATTCAAAACTGTTCCAGCAGTGCTTGGCATGGAAGTGACCTCCCAACAGCGTCTGTCCAGAAGGGACCCTGCTGAGGCAGGGATTGACCTTTGGTTCCAGGCTGTGAGGAAGGTGTGAAGGGTCCTGAGACAGAGGCTGGGACAGACAAGGGGGTGGAGACTTGAGGCACATAGTGGTCCTGGTCAGTTGTATACAATTTGGTACAGATTTTATATATTTCAACAATTACTCTTGTCTTACTGACCAAAAGTTGTCCCTATAAAAATACAAGTGTTGAAAATGCATGCAGTGGACATCATCACAGGATGTTTATAATATCAGAAGAACAGTGCTCATCTTTAGGGGACTGGTTACGAAAACTGTGGTACATCTAGAAAATACGCTAGCCTGTGGCCATTACACATGATTTGAAAATATATACTGTTAACATGCAGAAGTCTCTGCAATACTGAATGAAAAAAATTACTTAATATTGATAGTAAAATTATAAAAATGTGAAAGTATTCATTCACATATGCTTGTGTGCACGAATAAAGAAATATCACCTGGAAGGCGCCAGTGACACCTCTTCCATGAAGTATTTGCTAATTAAGTCCAAGTCCTTGCCATCATGTAGCTCGTATCCCAATGTTGTGGGAAGAGGAGGAGGAAGAGAGAGTTTGGGGAAATGGTAAGCAATAATAAAATATGATAAATTCAGAAAAATGAAAAGTTCGATGAATAAAACTTACAAAAGTGAGATATGAGAGGAAGGGCTTTGGGTGGACTGGGATGGGGGGTGATATTTAGCAAGGATGGTCAGAGGTGACATTTAAACTGAGATCACAGTGATGAGAGCGAGCCAGGTATTTAAAAATATGGAGCAAAGAGTTCCTGCAGAATGAACAATAACTACACAAAGATCCAGAGACAGAAGTGTGGTTGGTGTGCTCAAGCCACAGAATAAGGCCAGGGGGAGTAGGGGGGCAATGAGCCAGGGAGAGCTGGCTGGAAAGGCAGATTGAGACCAGATCACATGGACCCATGTGGGTTTTGTCAGCCATGGCATAGAAACTTGATTATTATTTTAAGTGAGATGGTAGTCTATGGCAGAGAAAAAAAATATCATTTACTTTAAAAAAGATTCCTAGGCTGCTGGTCAGTGAATTTACTGCAGAGTGGAAGCTAGGAGGACAGCAGGTGTCATTGCAGTGGCACAGGCAAGGGATGCTGATATGCACAGGGACGGCAGCTGCAGATGTGATCAGGTAGTGAGAAGGGGTCATATTTGGGGGCATTTTAGAAGTAGTGCTCACCAGACAGCTGGTGGATTGGACGTGGGGATGAAGGAATGAGAAATATCAAGGCTTTCTGCTAGATATTTGACTTGCACAACTGTGAACGATAATAGCACTGACCAGGGGAGGAGCATGTTAGGGTGTTTGGGAGTATCTAAAACTGAGCAGGACCCTGTGGGGTACCCTCGTGGGTACAAATCCTTCCCGTGTTCCCCATTTCTTGGTTGTAGGAAATAGGCTTCATTCAGCTTCCTTAACCTTCCCTGAGTTCAAAGGGCAGATTCAAACAGTTGCTGATCAGGGAAGGGAGGGGACGAAGAAACAAGGGAGAAGCAGTCAAGAAACAACAGTGCAGCCTTGGGGCAGGGTCCTGGTTCCTCAAAGAATATACAAAACATTATCTTTGAGCTCTTCTGCAGAACCAAGGCCGCCACCTCGGCAGAGGATGGCAACTTCAGGCTGAGCACAAGATTCCTGGAGCACCACCCTTTTACCTCACCACCAACCAATCAGAAGAAAGTCACTCACCCTGCAGCCCTCACCCCAATTTTTGCCTATAGAACTCTGCCCCCCAAACCACTGGGGAGTTAGAGATTTTTGAGCATGAGCCACCCGTTCTCCTTGCCTGGCCCTGCAATAAACCTTTCTCTGCTCCAAACTCTGACGTTTCAGTTTGTTTGGCCTCACTGTGCATCGGGCACACGGACTTGTGTTCAGTAACAATTTCAAGCGTTCTTTTTGGAAACATTAACTTTTGGATACCTATTAATTATCCAAGTGGAGATGCTGAGAAGGCTGATATTTGTATCTGGAACTCACAGGGGAGGGGTCAGAATTTGCCATACAAATTTGAATGTCATCAGCAGTAAGTTTGTAGTTAAAGACAGGAGACTGACTAAGATCACTTAAAGAATGTAGGTAGAAAAGGGAAGATGAATAAGATTGAATTCTGAGCCCGCTAAAGCGAGGAGAGAAGAATCCAGCCAAGTAGATCAGGGATTGGGAAACTTTTTTTCGTAAAAGGCCAGGCAATAGATACTTTCACCTTTGAAGGCCATACTGTCTTGCCTGTGCCTCCTCAACTCTGCTATTATATCACTGAAGCAGCCACAGACATAAACAAACAGGCATGGCTGTGTTCCAAGAAAACTTTATTTACAAAAGGAGGCAACAAGCAGAATTTGGCCAGCAGCTGTGATTTGCCACCTCTGGAGTTGATGAGAAGGAATAGAAACAGTGGTTGAAGGAAAACAAGCCAACTGTGGTGTCATAGAAACTTGGAGAAGATGCTTTAAGATGGAAAGAATAGTCTATCAAGTGAAGTTGAGAAAAATGAAGCCTGAGCTTAAAAGCTTTCAGCTGCACAGGTCTATGTGGTTTGCTGAATGCACTATTGTTTCCCACAATATCCTGGGGATGCAGCTCCTTCTGCCTGCAGTGTCCTCCACCCGAAATCTCCATTTGATGAATTCCCCTTCATTCTTTTTTAACTTTTTTTTTAAATTGAATGATTCTTTAAATTCTACAGTGCTTTACAATTTTCAAAAGTTTCACACACATGATTTCATATAATAACCCATTTTTTTCATCTTTAAGTCTTCAATAATACCTGACCCCAGAAGCTTCTGTAGTAGACAGAATAACAGCCCCCCCAAAGAGTTCCACATCCTAATCCATGGAACCTGTAAATATCTTACCTGAATTAAGGATCTTGTGATAGGGAGATTATTCTGGACTACCTGGATGGGCCCTGTGTAATCACAGGGGTCCTGGAAGAGGTTGAATCGTGTCCCTCAGAATTCACATGTTGAAATCCTAATCCCAAGGACCTCAGCATATGATCTTATTTGGAAATGGGGTGATTGCAGCTGTAATTGATGAGGTCATACTTGAGTATGATGGCCCCCTAACCCAGTATGACTGGTACCCTTATAAAAGGGGGAAATTTGGACACAAACAAACATATAGAGAGAGAAGTCCATGAGAAGTTGAAGGCAGAGGTCGGAGTCATGATTCTACAAGGCAAGGAATGCCAAATATTGCCAACAAATCACCTGAAGCCAGGTGAGACACCTGGAACAGATTCTCCCTCATAGCCCTTAGGAGAAACCAACACTGCCAACACCTTGACCTTGGACTGCTAGCCTCCAGAATTGGAAGACAATAAATTTCTGTTGCTTGTAGCTTTGTACTTTCTTTCTGCAGCCCTAGCAAATGAATACAGGTTCTTAAGAGAGAGAGAGGCAGGGGAGGAGGTAAGAGTGATACAGAGGGAGAAAGACAAGCTGAACTTTGAAGATGGAGGAAAGGGGCCATGAGTCAAGGAAGGAGGACCACCTCTACACACTGGATTCTCCCCTGGAGCCTCCAGAAAGCAATGTAGCCCTCCCTGAACCTTAATTTTAGCCCAGTGAGACCTGTGTTGGACTTCTGACTTACAGACCTTCATTATAGTAAATCTGTATGGTTTTAAGTCACTAAGATAGTGGTAATTTGTTACAGCAGCTAATACACTTTCCAAGTTTCAAATTCTTCATATACATTCCCTGCACAAACCTAACTCCTGTCACTGTGGCTGGACCAGGAATATCTTAAAGGCAAGTGCCAGATTTTACTCATATTCTGATCCCTAAAACTCAATAAATACTCAGTAAACAAATGTAGGTAAATGTATGTTGAATGCATACATCTTTCACCACGTTCTTCACTGCTTTTTTCTGCCTGGCTATAAGCTACTCAAGTTTTAATTTTCTGGCCTTGAAACTCATTTTATTTACATGCCTTAATCAGCTGTATTACATTTTATTGGACTACTTTAAACTGTCCTAAGTGCTTTTGAAATTCGGAAAAAAAAAAAAAAAAAGACGACTTTGAAAACCCAGGAAGAAACAGGATCCATTAGGAAAGCGTCTTTAGCAGAAGACTGTAATGTGAAGTCACTTGACCTAATTTGCTGCAAATCACTCCTGAATATATTGCAGTAGGCAGATCTGAATGGGCAATTTCACAGGAGGAGCTGAGCTGAGCTGATCCTTATCCATCTGCAAATCTATTTAGTTTTATAGGTGAAATAATAATAAATTTCATTAAGGTTTATTGAAAACATCTTCTAATGATTATAGATAAGTTTATGAAGTCATTGATTTTTTTAAATGTTGCAACTGCAAGTCTAGCTATTCATGTACTTGTGCTAAATATTCCTAAGTGTGAATGATATTCTACTAAACACTGAGTTAACTATGGATTCTCCAGGATGTCCTTAAGCTTGCAAGCTCAGCAGCAGCCTTGCCACTGAGTTAAAATGTGTTATAACTTATCTCTGCAACAGAAAACTCCCTCATTTCAGAAAATGGAGAGTCAGCTGATAGTTACAATTATGTCCAGTCCAACCAGATAAAAGCTCAATTGTAACAACAAGTGCTGAACATCTCCTTTGTGTGGCTGTAACTCAAACATTTTTCAGTTATCACATGTGTTGCATCTTTACACTTTATCTCATTTAATCCTCCCCACTGTATATGACATGGCTATTCTTATCAGTAATTTGTAGGTGAGGAAACTAAAGCTAAGCATGTGGAAAAGACTTAACCAAGGTCATGTAGAAAGTTAACAGTAGATCCAAAACCTGTACAGGAACCCCTGACAAGAGTGCTATTTGCCTCTAATTCAGTGGAAGGGCACAGATTCCAAGAGAAAGAGTGAACTCATTCTCCTACTTCAAGGTGATTTCAATCTCTCAAAACCATAGGCTCTTGCTTTTCAGATTTGGAAGGGACATTTGATCCAATATCCCATATCTTGGCAGGTGAGCAGCCTTACCAAAGAGGAGCCTGGCACTTGTCATAGGTCAGTGAATGGTGAACTAGAACCAGAATCCAGGTTTCTGTGACCTCCCTTTGCTTTCCTTAGCAGCATACACAGATGGAAAGGTCTGCAGAGAGTTACAGCAACTATATCACCCAGGGCCAAACTGTGAAGAAATCACAGTATAAAGGTGTGGTTAGAGCAGGCTAGGGTAGGTTCAGGAAGGATTCTTGAAAATACCAGGCTCAGAAGCAAGTGAGCAGTCAACCAACCAACCAAGCAAGTGGAAGTACACCCACAGAAGTAGAAGATGGCATGTGTTTAAGTTATCATATAAAACCATCAATAAATATCATGCAGGGCTAGGCATGTAGGTAAACTGGGCCATAGCACAGTGTCATAAGAGGGGAATGGCAGGAATGGGAATACTTAAGAATATACTTGTACAAGTGACTCCTTCTGCATGGAATGTATTTTCCCAACCTCACCCCTTCTGCCTACTACAATATCACTTACCCTTCAAGGCCCAAACCATAGGTCACTTTTTTCATGAGCCTCTATTACCTGCCTTTGGCAGAAGGAAGTTCTTCTCCAAACTCACTTTATTTGCTCCAACAAAAGAGCTTGCATCTTGGTTTCACTCAACTTTTATTAATGAGTTCGGCAGGTGTTCACTTTCTGAAAAATTCTTAAGGGCAGAGATTCTGTGTTACATCCTGTGATAGAATGCAAGGTCAGGAAGAGACAGGATAAGAGAAGAGCCTGGAGGTGATGGAAAGGAGAAGTCTCTGAAGATGTGGTGGAGCAGAAGGGGTATTAAAAAAAAAAAAAATCTTTGATCAACTGACCAAGCTGAAGAAAGGAGAGAATTGAAACTGTAAATAAAAATCTTCCAACCAAAGCCCAAGACCAGAAATCACAGGTGATTTCTATCAAATATTTAGAGAAGAGCTAATACCTATCCTTCTCAAACCCTTCCAAAAAATTGCAGAGGGAGGAACACTCCCAAACTCATTCTATGAGGCCATCATTACCCTGATACCAAAGCCACACAAAGATATCACAAGAAAAGAAAATTACAGACCAATATCACTCATGAATATAGACACAAAAATCCACAACAAAATACTAGCAAACAGAATCCAACAACACATTAAAAAGATCATACACCATGATTAAGTGGGATTTATCCCAGGGATGCAAGGATTCTTCAATATATGCAAAGCAATCAATGTGATACACCATAGTAACAAATTAAAGAATAAAAACGATATGATCATCTGAATAAGGCAGAAAAAGCTTTTGACAAAATTCAACACCCATTTATGATTAAAAACTCTCCAGAGGGGCTTCCCTGGTGGCGCAGTGGTTGAGAGTCCACCTGCCGATGCAGGGGACACGGGTTCGTGCCCCGGTCTGGGAAGATCCCACATGCCACGGAGTGGCTAGGCCCGTGAGCCATGGCCACTGGGCCTGCACGTCCGGAGCCTCTGCTCCGCAACAGGAGAGGCCACAACAGTGAGAGGCCCGCGTACCACACACACACACACAAAAAAAACCTCTCCAGAAAGTGGGCATAGAGGGAACCTACCTCAATGTAATAAAGGTCATATATGACAAACCCACAGCAAACATCATTCTCAATGGAGAAAAACTGAAAGCATTTTCTCTAAGATCAGGAACAAGACAAAGATGTCCACTCTCACCAATCTTGAAAATTCAACATAGTTTTGGAAGTCCTAGCCACGGCGATCAGAGAATAAAAAGAAATAAAAGGAATACGAATTGGAAAAGAAGAAGTAAAGCTGTCACTGTTTTCAGATGACATGATACTATACATAGATGATCCTAAAGATGCCACCAGAAAACTAGTAGAACTAATTATTGAATTTGGTAAGGTTGCAGAATACAAAATTAATGCACAAAAATCTCTTGCATTCCTACACACTAACACAAAAGATCAGAAAGAGAAATTAAGGAATCAATCCCATTTACCATCACAACAAAAAGAATAAAATAACTAGGAATAAACCTACCTAAGGAGGCAAAAGACCTGTACTCAGAAAACTATAAAACACTGATGAAAGGAATCAAAGATGACACAAACAGATGGAGAGATATACCATGTTCCTGAACTGGAAGAATCAATATTGTGAAAATGATCATACTACCCAACACAATCTACAGGTTCAATGCAATCTCTATCAAATTACCAATGGCATTGTTTTACAGAATTAGAACAAAAAATTATGCAATTTTTATGCAAACACAAAAGACCCCAAATAGCCAAAGCAATCTTGAGAAAGAAAAATGGAGCTGGATGAATCAGGCTCCCTGACTTCAGACTATACTGCAAAGCTACAGTAATCAAGACAATAGGGTACTGGCACAAAAACAGAAATATAGATCAATGGAACAGGATAGAAAGCCCAGAGATAAACCGACGCACCTATGGTCACCTAATCTATGACAAAGGAAGCAAAAATATATAATGGAGACAAGACAGCCTCTTCAATCAATGGTGCTGGGGAAACTGGACAGCTACATGTAAAAGAATGCAATTAGAACACTCCCTAACACCATACACAAAAATAAACTCAAAATGGATTAAAGACCTAAATGTAAGACTGGACACTATAAAACTCTTAGAGGAAAACACAGGAAAAACACTCTTAGACATAAATCACAGCAAGATCTTTTATGGCCCACCTCCTAGAGTAATGAAAATAAAAACAAAAATAAGCGAATGGGACCTAATTAAACTTAAAAGCTTTTGCACAGTAAAGGAAACCATAAACAAGACAAAAAGAAAAACCACAGAATGGGAGAAAATATTTGCAAATACAGCAACGGACAAAGGATTAATCTTCAAAATATAAAAGCAGCTCATGCAGCTCAGTATCAAAAAAACAAACCCAATCAAAAAATGGATGGAAGACCTAAATAGTCATTTCAGCAAAGAAGTCATAGAGATGGCCAAGAGGCACATGAAAAGATGCTCTAAAGACTAATTATTGGAGAAATGCAAATCAAAACTACAATGAGGTATCACCTCACATTGGTCAGAATGGCCATCATCAAAAAATCTCCAAACAATAAATTCTGGAGAGGGTGCAGAGAAAAGGGAACCCTCTTGCACTGTTGGTGGGAATGTAAATTGATACAGCCACTGTAGAGAACAATATGGAGGTTCCTTAAAAAACTAAAAATAGAACTACATATGACCCACAATCCCACTACTGGGCATATATCCTGAGAAAACCACAATTCAAAAAGACACATGTCCCCCAGTGTTCATTGCAGCACTATTTACAATAGCCGGGACATGCAAACAACCTAAATGTCCATCGACAGATGAATGGATAAGAAGATGTGTTATATATATATATATATATATATATATATATATATATATATATAAAATGGAATATTATTCAGCCATAAAAAGAGATGTAATTGGGTCATATGTAGAGATGTGGATGGACCTAGAGTCTGTCATACAGAGTGAAATCAGTCAGAAAGAGAAAAACAATTATTGTATATTAAAGCATATATGTGGAATCTAGAAAAATGGCACAGATGAACCTATCTGCAGGGCAGGAATAGAAAGGCAGATATAGAGAATGGGCGTGTGGATACAGTGAGGGGAAGGGGAGGGTGGGATGGATTGGGAGATTAGGTTTGACATAAATACACTACCATGTGTAAAACAGATAGCTAGTGGGAACCTGCTGTATAGCACAGGGAGCTCAGCTCAGTCCTCTGTGATGACCTAGATGGGTGGGATGAGGGTGGAGAGGGAGGTCCAAGAGGGAGGGGATATATGTATACATAGAGCTGATTCAGTTAACTGTACAGCAGAAACTAACACAACATTGTAAAGCAATTATACTCCAATAAAATTTTTTTAAAATTCTATCCAGAGCAAAAAAAAAAAAAAAGTTGGAAACAAGTGAGAATCTGAAAAAGAGCAGATCTTGTTTCAGTTGCAGGAAGGCTCAAAGGTTTAACCATCACTTTTTGAGCAGAAGGACAGTCCTAAGAACCTAGAAAGACTGACCTGGAGTGAGCTGTGTGGTTGGTAAGGCCAGATGGCCCAGGATCTGAATATAAAACATGGACATTTCGGGCTTCCCTGGTGGCACAGTGATTGAGAGTCCACCTGCCGATGCAGGGGACAGGGGTTCGTGCCCCGGTCCGGGAAGATCCCACATGCCGCGGAGCGGCTGGGCCCATAAGCCATGGCCGCTGAGCCTGCGCGTCCGGAGCCTGTGCTCCGCAACGGGAGAGGCCACAGCAGTGAGAGGCCTGCGCACCGCAAAAAAAAAAAAAAGGATATTTCGTGGTATTTCTTTGATGTTTCTGAGATACTTAGGTCAGATAGAGTAGGAGCAAGACAGATATTTAAGAGCTACATAAGGATCTGTTTGCTCTGAATCCCCACAGAGTCCAGCATGTAGAAGGTCTTCAGCATGTGCTCTGGTACGTTCAGTACATGGATATCCTCAGTTCCTTCCTACTCTCGGTGCTTCCTTCCACACTCCACCTGTTCCCCACAGATGCAGGCACTGCTGTGCATCTTTGCATCCCTTACTGATGCCGCTTCCATTCCAATCATCTAAACACATGCTGAGCTTACTTTTATCCCAACGCCTTTGTGGTTCTTGCTCCATAACCTGGAATGCTCCTAGCAGGTATCCACATGGCTTTTGCTCCTTCACTTCCTTCATGTTTTTCCTCAAATATCCCTTTATCAGCAAGGTCTTCCCAAATATTAAAATGAAAAAAGCAAATCATCCCTCTAGCCACCCTCACCCCCTCCATCCCACTTACCCTGCTTTACTTTTCAGCATTGTTATTTTCATCACCTGACTTCCTACCAATTTACTTATTTATTTCTGTCTCCCAGTAGCAAGCAAGTTTCCTGAGGGCAAAGACTTATTCATTTTCTTCTCTGATGTATGCAAATGCTTGTGGCAATGCTTGGGTTGCAGTAGGCACTAAAGGAACATAAGTTGATTGAAGAAACCAGAATGCTACACCACTTCTAGCTAGAAAAAGTCACTGTATAGAAAATTGATGCTGCCTGGCTCCACCTACATCCATTTCCTTAACACCAGCTTGAATCTAGATGAAATTCACTGCCTATTTGAATACAATGCATGTTCAACTGCTGACATTACAACCTTTCAGTCACTCCAAAAGCCCCAATTCTAACTGAATTGTAGATTTTGCCTCTCCTTCTGTATGAAGTCCCAGTCCCGGCATCCACTGCTGCTGAGCCCGCTCAACTTATCACAAAAATGTGGGTCTGATGCTCAATATCTCTTTTCCGAAAGAATTGAAAGAATACAGCAGAAAGCACCAGTTGGAAAGCTCTCACAGCATTCCT
>NW_006798979.1:2379641-2404459 GCF_000442215.2 Lipotes vexillifer | reverse complement strand
GCATTCCTGCAACAATTCCAGCTCATTTTGAACGGAAGCTGATAAAGATTGACTACGTTTATGTGGTAGCAATTCATCATGCTTAGAGTCTCTTTGTTGAACATCAATCTTATAATTTTACCGGGAGACATAATAGTGTAAATATATTATTCATAAACTAGAGTGAATCCCCACTCACCACCATAACCATTTTGACAATAAATCGTAACATGTAAATGGTTTTTTCTTCTTTGTACTTTTTTTCCTCATTTGGAGACTCAACAAAATACATCTATAAACAGAACAAAGAGCAGCAGAAAGAATTCTCTGAGCAAGAAAAGAAACTCATAAAAAGGAACCTGGATTAAATGTACAAACACGAGGGAACACTGTTGAACTGAGATGATTTTTCTTTTCAGAGCTGCAAAACCAGTTAAAAATCTTTCTTATTGTATCTTTTAGTTATACCAAAAGCTACAGTTATTCTATGCCACTGAGCATGCTGCGTGAATGCTACATACCTCATAACTCTCAAATGGTTAGAAGATATGTCCACTGATTATAAAAAGCAGACCCAAAAGTGGTATCTTAAAGGAGTTATCATACAGTAGAGAAAAAAAAAGATAAACGCTGTAGTTAGCAGAACTGAATTCACAATTTCTCAAATTACTATTAGCAACAATCTTAAATTTACTTTTTCTCATGTGTAACAGGAAAATCATACTATATTTTATTCCCATGGCACACAACTAGAAACAAAGCAACCCCACTTCCTGCCTTCCAGAGACTCACAGTTCAGCAGCCTCCATTTGAAAATATGCTTCATGCGTCATTGGCCCAGAATGGTCTCCTCCAACTCTACCTCTTTTTCATATCACTTTTATCCATTTTGTGTGTGTGTAGGGGGGTAGGGGGTGGTAGTGAAGGTAAGGGCGAGATAATAAGTCTGAGCTAGAACCTGGTTATTTGTGATTTTTAAAATTCACAACAGGTGATTCTGACACACACCACTAGGGATAATCATCACACATGTGATTCCTTTTTACATTTATTCATACTATTCTTTACTTATTTTTTATGAGTTAGTCTTATATCCTTAGAAGACTCTGGACTAGGACTAGACATTATTGTTTTTCAGTAGATCAGAAAAAGTTACACAGTGTTTTTAAGCCATTTGCCAAGAATCTCACTGTGAGTTTGTGTCAGAACAGGAGCTAGGGCACCTCCTGAGTCCTGACCAGACCTCATTTCACTCCTTTCCACAGTGCCCTCCATATTTCTTGCCACTCTCTCCTACTCAAGCTCAAGTCTGCCATTGCTCAGAGGAGAACAGCCAAGGGGTTAAAACGTATATATTTGGTCTTGTATACCCATAACGTGCATTTACTTCACCAGTCCAGGGTCAGCCCCTGATTTTTTTTTATTTTTAACCCAGGATGCAAAGAAAGTCGGTCTGTCAAGGTGGAACCCACACCATGCCATTTAATTAATTTACGATGAAAACTACAATCGGCAGGGAGAGCAGCTGTTCTGTGTCTTTTGACAAATGCTTTTTATCCCTGTAGAAGAAATACATGGAAAATCAAATTTGAGCCACAGGTATTTATTTCTCGTGAAGAATCAGAGAGAGAAGAGGTAAGTGTCAAAGCTAAGCATCAAATAGCATTAAACTATGACCGCCTGGTACATCTTAGGCTACATTAGAGACATGCCAGACAACATGAACCTTTGACCTGTGTCCTGGGAAGTGCTGGGATAGGCACAGCCAGTGGACAAACTTGCTTGAGGGGAAGAATATTTTCACATTGTATCTCCAGTCTGCTATACATTAATACTCAGTAAGGGCTGGTTGATTGTTGGAATGAAAACCTATGTCTTAGGCATTGGCCGTCCATGCTTTGAATCCATCTGTACCACTTAATCTACACCATACACCATCTTAATCATACACACTGCTCCCCAAGATGCTTCTTCTGCTTCATCTCAGTCAGTGTGACAAAACACCATGGACTGACTGACTTATACAAAAACTTCTCACAGTTCTGCAGGCTGGAAGTCTGAGATCAGGGTGCTAGCATGGCCAGGTCTGGTGAGAGCTCCCTTCTGGGTTTGCAGACGGCCACCTTCTTGCTCTGTCTTCACATGGCAGGGAGTGCGGGGTGGGCAGAGTAAGCTTTCTAATTTCTCTTCTTTATAAGGGCACTAATGTCTACATGAGGGCTCCACCTTCATGACCTAATTACCCTCATGGGGCGGGGGGCAGGGGGCAAGGTTAGGGTTTCAACACAGGAATGTGGAAGAGACACAAACAGGAAACATGCCTTTCATACCCCCCACCCCCTTCTCCCTTTCTCATCCTCCACTTGACTTCACAATTCCAATCAGGAGCTTTGCTGCCTCCTTAGGCCAACAACTACTTTTGGATTTAATATCTGCATATTGACTATGACATTCCCTCTACAGCATACCAACAATATTCAATTTCTGGCTTTGCCTGAGGAGACTGTTTTGGAAAAGGCTCAATGGGAACAAGAAGGCAAACTTGAGGAATCAGGCAGTCTCGCCTTGCAGTAGTTATTTCATAAATGTTAAACAAAAGAATGCCAGAGTGAGTTAATTGTGTTTCGCTTTGGATGAGAAAAGCTGAAATCCTTAAATAAAATAAACCTGGAATTATTTTGTTAGTAAATAAAAGACCGCCCTTTATTTCCAGAGATCTGTCTAAATAATGGAAACATGACATGACTATATAATTCACAAGATAATGAGAGCTTAGATATAGACACATATACATATATATATTACATTCAAATAAAATAGTTTTGCAAGCTTCTTAGATATATGAGCATATAAATTAATTATTCAAACATGTCTCATCAAAGCATCTGAACGATTTATATAGTTTCTAAAATACAAAACATCTCAGAAGCACTACTACTGAATTAATGTATTCCTTAAATGATTATTTTCTAGTACAGTACGAGAGATTCATTAGTATTTTAACATGAAATGTAATTTCCAATTAACCTGCATCTCATAGCAGAGGACCTTGATGGGAGTCAATAGGTTGAATAAATGAATGAATAAGTGTATGAGGAATATTTTTTTTTGGCCTTTTAGGCAGGCTGTGAAACCATTTAAGTGGAAATAGTCCCTTTTGGGGACTGGGAAGGGGCAGATTCCTCTGCACAGGAAGGAAAAGCACCCTGATGAGGCAGACACTGGTCCACATGCAGAAAGTCTGGAAAGAAACACTACTATGAATTTCGCATTCACTGTGTGACAAGTGCATCACACAGCAATGCAATGAGTAGGCAATATGGTCTCCCTTTTATAGACAGGGAAATGGACTTAGAATGATGAAATAAACTACCACTTACATTGCAGCAGTGGAATGGATAACCCTGGACTTGAATCAACCCATCTGTCTGATTCCAAGGCTTATGCTTTTCAACACTGTGGTGACTCCTGTTGTCTGTTCTCTGCCTGCCCCCCGAGGGATTAGGTAGGACAGCAGAGCTTCCTAGACCAGAATGACTGATTTTGCAGGAAGCCTCCCAAAAGCGGAAAGTCAGAGCTCTTTCTCACACTTCTCATCTGGTTAATCCAAGAATGGAGAGACTGAAGTGGTGGATAAGGCTATTGGTTTATACTCACCCCCTGCTAGGCAGTAAGCTGTCAGCATGTATACTGTGATTAGCTGGAGATTATAACTGTATTTAAAAACCTGGGTGTGACCTAGTCAGCCCAGATCAAAGGCAGCCTTTGGGATTTAATGCTGTTCCAAAAAAGTTAAGAGAGTGGCCTCTAATTAAGGAGTGAAACGTTAAGCACCCAAGAAAGAACTAACGAACAATAATAGTGAGACCATTGAAGTTTACACAGCACATTTCATGCCTGATCTCATTTGTCATAAAAGAAGAAATCACCATTTGCTGAGGGATTCCCATATTTCCAGCACCACGAGGGGCACTTCACATGTGCTACCTGACGGATGTGCAGAAAGACTAGATCAGTGTCAGGATGCCCATCTTACCGACGAAGATGCTGAGGGCCAGAGAGTAGAGAGGTGTACCTGTGCTTCCTCCCCATTCACTGCCCACTGTGTCAGCTGCCAAGAGCTGCTGACTCTCATCCATCCCTTCCCAACTCGTTTCTCATAATATAACTGAGGGAAAACATGCCAGTTCTCAGAATCGAAAAACTGGGCTTATGTCTCATAAGTCTATTTTGTCTCAATATGATTGGAATTAGCCTAAAACTGAGAAACTACCTACGAACAGTTGGACACATTTCATAGGCAAGATTCCAGTGTGGAAATCAGACATGAATGCCTGTCATGAATTTGGGAAGCTATGTACAAACTGGAAAAAAACTATGTTTCCATTCTAAGAGATCTAGGCTAGATAGGAAGCCAGGAGAGAGGAAGGGAGTTAGCTACTCACAATAGATACAATGTATAAAATAAAAAATCAGGGCTTCCCTGGTGGCGCAGTGGTTAAGAGTCTAAAAACACCATGGACTGACTGACTTATACAAAAACTTCTCACAGTTCTGCAGGCTGGAAGTCTGAGATCAGGGTGCTAGCATGGCCAGGTCTGGTGAGAGCTCCCTTCTGGGTTTGCAGACGGCCACCTTCTTGCTCTGTCTTCACATGGCAGGGAGTGCGGGGTGGGCAGAGTAAGCTTTCTAATTTCTCTTCTTTATAAGGGCACTAATGTCTACATGAGGGCTCCACCTTCATGACCTAATTACCCTCATGGGGCGGGGGGCAGGGGGCAAGGTTAGGGTTTCAACACAGGAATGTGGAAGAGACACAAACAGGAAACATGCCTTTCATACCCCCCACCCCCTTCTCCCTTTCTCATCCTCCACTTGACTTCACAATTCCAATCAGGAGCTTTGCTGCCTCCTTAGGCCAACAACTACTTTTGGATTTAATATCTGCATATTGACTATGACATTCCCTCTACAGCATACCAACAATATTCAATTTCTGGCTTTGCCTGAGGAGACTGTTTTGGAAAAGGCTCAATGGGAACAAGAAGGCAAACTTGAGGAATCAGGCAGTCTCGCCTTGCAGTAGTTATTTCATAAATGTTAAACAAAAGAATGCCAGAGTGAGTTAATTGTGTTTCGCTTTGGATGAGAAAAGCTGAAATCCTTAAATAAAATAAACCTGGAATTATTTTGTTAGTAAATAAAAGACCGCCCTTTATTTCCAGAGATCTGTCTAAATAATGGAAACATGACATGACTATATAATTCACAAGATAATGAGAGCTTAGATATAGACACATATACATATATATATTACATTCAAATAAAATAGTTTTGCAAGCTTCTTAGATATATGAGCATATAAATTAATTATTCAAACATGTCTCATCAAAGCATCTGAACGATTTATATAGTTTCTAAAATACAAAACATCTCAGAAGCACTACTACTGAATTAATGTATTCCTTAAATGATTATTTTCTAGTACAGTACGAGAGATTCATTAGTATTTTAACATGAAATGTAATTTCCAATTAACCTGCATCTCATAGCAGAGGACCTTGATGGGAGTCAATAGGTTGAATAAATGAATGAATAAGTGTATGAGGAATATTTTTTTTTGGCCTTTTAGGCAGGCTGTGAAACCATTTAAGTGGAAATAGTCCCTTTTGGGGACTGGGAAGGGGCAGATTCCTCTGCACAGGAAGGAAAAGCACCCTGATGAGGCAGACACTGGTCCACATGCAGAAAGTCTGGAAAGAAACACTACTATGAATTTCGCATTCACTGTGTGACAAGTGCATCACACAGCAATGCAATGAGTAGGCAATATGGTCTCCCTTTTATAGACAGGGAAATGGACTTAGAATGATGAAATAAACTACCACTTACATTGCAGCAGTGGAATGGATAACCCTGGACTTGAATCAACCCATCTGTCTGATTCCAAGGCTTATGCTTTTCAACACTGTGGTGACTCCTGTTGTCTGTTCTCTGCCTGCCCCCCGAGGGATTAGGTAGGACAGCAGAGCTTCCTAGACCAGAATGACTGATTTTGCAGGAAGCCTCCCAAAAGCGGAAAGTCAGAGCTCTTTCTCACACTTCTCATCTGGTTAATCCAAGAATGGAGAGACTGAAGTGGTGGATAAGGCTATTGGTTTATACTCACCCCCTGCTAGGCAGTAAGCTGTCAGCATGTATACTGTGATTAGCTGGAGATTATAACTGTATTTAAAAACCTGGGTGTGACCTAGTCAGCCCAGATCAAAGGCAGCCTTTGGGATTTAATGCTGTTCCAAAAAAGTTAAGAGAGTGGCCTCTAATTAAGGAGTGAAACGTTAAGCACCCAAGAAAGAACTAACGAACAATAATAGTGAGACCATTGAAGTTTACACAGCACATTTCATGCCTGATCTCATTTGTCATAAAAGAAGAAATCACCATTTGCTGAGGGATTCCCATATTTCCAGCACCACGAGGGGCACTTCACATGTGCTACCTGACGGATGTGCAGAAAGACTAGATCAGTGTCAGGATGCCCATCTTACCGACGAAGATGCTGAGGGCCAGAGAGTAGAGAGGTGTACCTGTGCTTCCTCCCCATTCACTGCCCACTGTGTCAGCTGCCAAGAGCTGCTGACTCTCATCCATCCCTTCCCAACTCGTTTCTCATAATATAACTGAGGGAAAACATGCCAGTTCTCAGAATCGAAAAACTGGGCTTATGTCTCATAAGTCTATTTTGTCTCAATATGATTGGAATTAGCCTAAAACTGAGAAACTACCTACGAACAGTTGGACACATTTCATAGGCAAGATTCCAGTGTGGAAATCAGACATGAATGCCTGTCATGAATTTGGGAAGCTATGTACAAACTGGAAAAAAACTATGTTTCCATTCTAAGAGATCTAGGCTAGATAGGAAGCCAGGAGAGAGGAAGGGAGTTAGCTACTCACAATAGATACAATGTATAAAATAAAAAATCAGGGCTTCCCTGGTGGCGCAGTGGTTAAGAGTCTACCTGCCAATGCAGGGGACACGGGTTCGAGCCCTGGTCTGGGAGGATCCCACATGGCGCGGAGCAACTAAGCCCGTGAGCCACAACTACTGAGCCTGCGCATCTGGAGCCCGTGCTCCGCAACAAGAGAGGCCACCACAGTGAGAGGCCCGTGCACCGCGATGAAGAGTGGCCCCCGCTCGCCACAACTAGAGAAAGCCCTCGCACAGAAACAAAGACGCAACACAGCAAAAATAAATAAATTAATTACTTAATAAACTCCTACCCCCAACATCTTCTTAAAAAAAAAAAAATCATGCACTTCAAGGTGGCTCTTATCAACAAGTCATGGGGGAGGAGATTATAGTCTTGGGTTGATTTTAGGGATGCAAGGAACCATCCCACATTCCCACAAAATGTCCATCCCCAAATGTAGTCACAGGTGCAAGACATTGCTTTCATGAAGACAGCACACATAGTATCGTAGAAAACAAAACTGACCTTGAGCGATACTGATCAACGTGCAAGTCTGAAATCTCTCACCAGGTGAGCGGACGTCTGTGAATGAAGTAGCCTCCTTCAGCCCTCACTCAACATCATCCATAGCAACATCCTCCTTCAGTCCTCACTCAACATCATCCGTAGCAGCATCTCCACACTGCCGCTTCCGCGACGTTGTCGAGACTCTGAAAAAAAAGAGAATACACAATCGCTAGTCATCAAAATGAAGGCAAAATAGGTGAGAGTGTTCATTTTTACAAGTTGTTTGCCAAGCCCTTCAATAAGCTCCAATTTTTAGAACACTTGAACAGTTGATGGCACAAACAAACAGGATAGAACAGGGTCAAAAATTAGGAGAAACCCAGAAAATTTTTTTTTTTTTTGAGAAAAGTGTTTCTGGCCTAAGAATAAAGGATTTAAGTTTTTAAATAAGATTTTAAAAATGAAGAAGGGCTAGGCTGACTTGAGCCAAGGGTACTGTGTCAAATGTGACTAATGAAAGGCAGAATGACTTAGAGTCAGCACGGGCTCTTTGTCACTGGAACTGTTAAAGAAAACTAGATGTTTACTCATCAGAAATGTTATAAAGGGAGGTCCTGCATTGCGTGAGATGTTCAGGCATAGAACTTAAGTTGTCCTCTCATTTAAGATTTGATGAAAGGCCACAAAGTACAGCAGGATCAATGTCAAAATGTGTTATCAGTGACCCAGATAAATGTTTAGGAAAAAAGTCAAGTTCACATTAAATATACAGATGGATTAATAACATTCTTCATGATACTGACTAACGGTCCCTTGTAGTATGTGTACAATACAGGAAAAAAGGCAGGATATGCAACCACTAACTGGTTGTATGATCTTGGGCAATTAGGCTTTGGCCTCCTCACCTCTAGGAAGGGGGGGTTGGATTCTTCAGGATAATCTCTGGCTCTGACAATTTATTAACAGAATTTTATTATTCCACAAGGAATAATAAAAGGAGGGGTAGCCAGAAAACAGAACCCTTCCTTTGAAAGAAGAGTTCTTTATGTATTGAAGGAAGGTAATCCTAAATATGGGGCAACAAAAGGGTTCTCAAATTTCCCTTTGTAAACAACAAAGAACTGGGCATAGGGAGGAAACAAAACTGATCTAAAAAGAGGAAGAAAAGATAATCATGTATAGCTTTGTTGCCACATAGCAAAAGAAGATTATGTTAACTATCATTACTTTTAACGCTATCATCCAAATGACAAGACCCTACATTATAAAGTGTTTTATAATCAAAATCCCCTATAAATACTAGAAGATTCCTTTCTCAACCACTGCCTTTTCATTTAAGACGCTGAGCTCCCCACCTACATCTACCCCAAAGTGTGATTTCTCCTCTCTGTGCTGCTCATTCCTTCCTTCTAAAATGTCTTTCCAAGGACCTTCAAGATGGCGGAAGAGAAAGACAAGTAGATCACCTTCCTCCCCACAAATACATCAAAAATACACCTACACATGGAACAACTCCTACAGAACACCTACTGAACACTGGCAGAAGATCTCAGACTTGCCAAAAGGCAAGTACCTGGGTAGGGAAAAAGAAAAAACAGAGACAAAAGAATAGGGACGGGGCATGCACCACTGGAGGTGGCTGTGAAGGAGGAAAAGTTTCCACACACTAGGAAGCCCCTTCACTGGCAGAGAAGCGGGGTGGCAGCAGAGGAAGCTTCAGAGCCAAAGAGGAGAGCACAGCAACAGGGGTGCAGAGAGCAAAGCAGAGAGATTCCTGCACAGAGGATCAGTGTTGGCCAGCACTCACCAGCCTGAGAAGGCTTGTCTGCTCACCTGCCAGGACAGGCAGGGGCTGGGAGCTGAGGCTCGGGCTTCAGAGATCAGATCCCAAGGATAAGACAGGGGTCGGGGGGGCTAGTGCCTCACAGCTACCCAGAAGGGAGTCTGGGAAAGAGTGTGGACCTGCTGAAGAGGCAAGAGACCATTGTTTCGGGGTGCACGAGGAGAGGGGATTCAGAGCACCGACTAAACGAGCTCCAGAGACTGGCGCGAGCCGGGGCTATCAGCGCGGACCCAGAGATGGGCATGAAATGCTAAGGCCACTGCTGCAGCCACAAAGAAGCCTGTGTGCAAGCACAGGTCACTGTCCACACCACCCCTCCCGGGAGCCTGTGCAGCCCACCACTGCCAGAGTCGTGTGATCCAGGGACAACTTCCCCGGGAGAACACACGGCACACCTGAAGCTGGTGCAACATCATGCTGGCCTCTGCCGCCGCAGGCTCGCCCCGAAACCGTACCCCTCCCTCCCCCCGGCCTGAGTGAGCCAGAGCCCCCTAATCAGCTGCTCCTTTAACCCCATCCTGTCTGAGTGAAGAATAGATGCCCTCAGGTGACCTACACGCAGAGGTGGGGTGAAATCCAAAGCTGAACCCCAGGAACTGTACGAACAAAGAAGAGAAAGGGAAATCTCTCCCAGCAGCCTCAGAAGCAGCGGATTAATTCTCCACAATCAACTTGATGTACCCTGCATCTGTGGAATACCTGAAAAGACAACAAATCATCCCAAAATTGAGGCGGTGGACTTTGGGAGCAACTACATATTTTTTTCCTTTTTCTCTTTTTGTGAGTGTGTATGCGTAGGCTTCTGTGTGTGATTTTGCCTGTATAGCTTTGCTTTTACCATTTGTCCTAGGGTTCTGTCTGTTCGTTTGCTTTCTTTTTTCTTTTTTTTTTGCTGTTGTTTTTTTCTTTTTTTTTTTCTTAGTAGAGTCTGTAGCACTTCTTATCATTGCATTTCTGGATTTGTTTTTTGTGTTTGGTTGCTCTCTTCTTTCTTTGCTTTTTTCTTTTTCTACTACTTTAATAATATTTTTTATTTTAATAACTTTCTTTTCTTTCTTTCTTTCTTTCTTTCTTTCTTTTTTTCTCCCTTGTCTTCTGAGCCGTGAGGCTGACAGGGTCTTGGTGCTCCAGCCAGCTGTCAGGCCTGTGCCTCTGAAGTGGGAGAGCCGAGTTCAGGACCTTGGTCCACTGGAGACCTCCCAGCTCCACGTAATGTCAAATGGCGAAGGCTCTCCCAGAGATCTCCATCTCAACACTAAGACCCAGCTCGATTCAACTACCAGCAAGCTACAGTGCTGGACACCCTATGCCAAACAACTAGCAAGACAGGAACACAACCCCACCCATTAGCAGAGAGGCTGCCTAAAATCATAATAAGCTCACAGACACCCCAAAACACACCACCGGACGTAGACCTGCCCACCAGAAAGACAAGATCCAGCCTCATCCACCAGAACACAGGCACTAGTCCCCTCCACCAGGAAGCCTACACAACACACTGAACCATACTTAGCCACTGGGGGCAGACACCAAAAACAACAGGAACTATGAACCTGCAGCCTGCGAAAAGGAGACCCCAAACACAGTAAGTTAAGCAAACTGAAAAAAAGAGAAACACACAGCAGATGAAGGAGCAAGGTAAAAACCAAACAAACCAAACAAATGAAGAGGAAACAGGCAGTCTACCAGAAAAATAATTCAGAGTCATGAGAGTAAAGATGACCCAAAATCTTGGAAATAGATTAAATACAAGAAACGTTTAACAAGGACCTAGAAGAACTAGAGAGCAAACAAACAATGCTGAACAACACAATAAATGAAATTAAAAATTCTCTAGAAGGGATCAATAGCAGAATAAATGAGGCAGAAGAACGGATAAGTGACCAGGAAGATAAAATAGCGGAAATAACTACCACAGAGCACAATACAGAAAAAAGAATGAAAAGAACTGAGGACAGTCTCAGAGACCTCTGGGACAACATTAAATGCACCAACATTCGAATTAATGGGTCCCAGAAGAAAAAGAGAAAAAGGAAGGGACTGAGAAAATATATGAAGAGATTATAGTTGAAAAATTCTCTATATATGGGAAAGGAAATAGTTAATCAAGTCCAGGAAGCACAGAGAGTCCCATACAGGATAAATCCGAGGAGAAACATGCCAAGACACATATGACTCAAACTATCAAAAATTAAATACAAAGAAAAAATATTAAAAGCAACAAGGGAAAAACAACAAATAACATACAAGGGAATCCTCATAACGTTAACAGCTGATCTTTCGGCAGAAACTCTGCAAGCCAGAAGGGAGTGGCAGGACGTATTTAAAGTGATGAAAGGAAAAAACCTCCAACCAAGAATACACTACCCAGCAAGGATCTCATTCAGATTTGATGGAGAAATTAAAACATTTACAGACAAGCAAAAGCTAAGAGAATTCAGCACCACAAAAAGAGCTTTACAGCAAATGCTAAAGGAACTTATCTAGGCAGGAAACACAAGAGACGGAAAAGACCTACAAAAACAAACCCAAAACAATTAAGACAATGGTAATAGGAACATACATATCAATAACTACCTTAAATGTAAATGGATTAAATGCTCCAACCAAAAGACATAAACAGGCTGAAGCGATTCAAAACCAAGACCCGTATATATGCTGTCTACCAGAGACCCACTTCAGACATGGGACACATACAGACTGAAAGTGAAGGGATAGAAAAAGATATTCCATGCAAATGGAAACCAAAAGAAAGTTGGAGGAGCAAGCTTTATTCTCATATCAGATAAAATAGACTTTAAAATAAAGACTATTACAAGAGACAAAGAAGGACACTACATAATGATCAAGGGATCAATCCAAGAAGAAGATATAACAATTATAAATATTTATGTACCCAACATAGGAGTACCTCAATATATAAGGCAAATACTAACAGCCATAAAAGGGGAAATTGACAGCAACACAATCATAGTAGGGGACTTTAACACCCACTTTCACCAATGGATAGAGCATCCAAAAGGAAAATAAAAAGGAAACACAAGCTTAAATGATACATTAAACAAAATGGACTTAATTGATATTTATAGGACATTCCATCCAAAGACAACAGGATACACTTTCTTCTTAAGTGCCCATGGAACATTCTCCAGGATAGATCATATCTTAGGTCACAAATCAAGCCTTGCTGGATTTAACAAAATTGAAATCATATCAAATATCTTTTCTGACCACAACACTATGAGATTAGATATCAATTACAGGAAAAAAAAATCTGTAAAAAAAAAAGAATACAAAGACATGGAGGCTAAACAATACATTACTTAATAACCAAGAGATCACTGAAGAAATCAAAGAGGAAATAAAAAAATACATAGAAAAAAATGACAATGAAAACCCAATGTCCCAAAACCTATGGGATGCAGCAAAAGCAGTTCTAAGAGGGAAGTTTATAGCTACAATCCCATCTCAAGAAACAAGAAACATCTCAAATAAACAACCTAACCTTACACCTAAAGCAATTAGAGAAAGAAGAAAAGAACCCCAAAGTTAGCAGAAGGAAACAAATCATAAAGATCAGATCAGAAATAAATGAAAAAGAAATGAAGGAAACAATAGCAAAGATCAATAAAACTAAAAGCTGGTTCTTTGAGAAGATAAACAAAATTGATAAACCATTAGCCAGACTCATCAAGAAAAAAAGGGAGAAGGCTCAAATCAATAGAATTAGAAATGAAAAAGGGGAAGTAACAACTGACACTGCAGAAATACAAAAGATCATGAGGGATTACTACAAGTAACTATATGCCAGTACAATGGACAACCTGGAAGAAATGGACACATTCTTAGAAAAGCACAACCTTCCAAGACTGAACCAGGAAGAAATAGAAAATAAAAACAGACCAACCACAAGCACTGAAATTGAGATTGTGATTAAAAATCTTCCAACAAACAAAAGCCCAGGACCAGATGGCTTCACAGGCGAATTCTATCAAACATTTAGACAAGAGCTAACACCTACCCTTCTCAAACTCTTCCAAAATACAGCAGAGGGAGGAACACTCCCAACTCATTCTTTGAGGCCACCATCACCCTGATACCAAAACCAGACAAAGATGTCACAAAGAACGAAAACTACAGGCCAATATCACTGATGAATATAGATGTAAAAATCCTCAACAAAATACTAGCAAACAGAATCCAACAGCATGTTAAAAAGTTCATACACCATGATCAAGTGGGGATTATCCCAGAAATGCAAGGATTCTTCAATATACACAAATCAATCAATATGATACACCATATTAACAAACTGAAGGACAAAAACTGTATTATCATCTCAATAAGGCAGAAAAACCTTTCAACAAAATTCAACACCCATTTATGATAAAAACCCTGCAGAAAGTAGGCACAGAGAGAACTTACCTGAACATAATAAAGGCCATATATGACAAACCCACAGCCAACATCATCCTCAATGGTGAAAAACTGAAACCATTTCCACTAAGATCAGGAACAAGACAAGGTTGCCCACTCTCACCACTATTATTCAAAGTAGTTTTGGAAGTTTTAGCCACAGCAATCAGAGAAGAAAAAGAAATAAAAGTATCCAAATCGGAAAAGGAGGAGTAAAGCTGTCACTGTTTGCAGATGACAGGACACTATACATAGAGAATCCTAATGACACTACCAGAAAACTAGTAGATGTAATCAATGAATTTGGTAAAGTGGCAGGATACAAAATTAACGCACAGAAATCTCTTGCATTCCTATACACTAATGATGAAAATTCTGAAAGAGAAATCAAGGAAACAGTCCCATTTACCATTGCAACAAAAAGAATAAAATACCTATGAATAAACCTCCCTAAGGAGACAAAAGACCTCTATGCAGAAAACCATAAGACACTGATGAGAGAAATTAAAGACGATAAAAACAGATGGAGAGATGTACCATGTTCTTGGATTGAAAGAATCAGCACTGTGAAAATGATTATATTACCCAAAGCAATGCATAGATTCAATGCAATTCCTATCAAACTACCACTGGCATTTTTCACAGAACTAGAACAAAAAATTTCACCATTTGTATGGAAACACAAAAGACCCCAAATAGCCAAAGCAATCTTGAGAAAGAAAAATGGAGCTGGAGGAATCAGGCGCCTGAACTTCAGACTATACTACAAAGCTACAATAATCAAGACAGTCTGGTACTGGCACAAAAACAGAAAGATAGATCAATGGAACAGGATGGAAAAACCAGAGATAAACCCATGCACACATGGTCACCTTATTTTTGATAAAGGTGGCAAGAATATACAATGGAGAAAAGACAGCCTCTTCCATAAGTGGTTCTGGGAAAAGTGGACAGCTACATGTAAAAGAATAAAATTAAAACACTCCCTAACACCATACACAAAAATAAACTCAAAATGGGTTAAAGACCTAAACTTAAGGCCAGACCCTGTAAAACTCTTAGAGGAAAACATAGGCAGAACACTCTATGACATAAATCACAGCAAGACCTTTTTTGACCCACCTCCTGGAGAAATGGAAATAAAAACAGAAATAAACAAATGGGACCTAATGAAACTTAAAAGCTTTTGCACAGCAAAGGAAACCATAAACAAGATGAAAAGACAACCCTCAGAATAGGAGAACATATTTGCAAATGAAGCAACTGACAAAGGATTAATCTCCAAAATTTACAACCAGCTCATGCAGCTCAATATCAAAAAAACAACCCAGTCCAAAAATGGGCAGAAGACCTAAATAGACATTTCTCCAAAGAAGATAAAAGATTGCCAACAAACACATGAAAAGATGCTGAAATATCACTAATCATTTGAGAAATGCAAATCAAAGCTACAATGAGGCATCATCTCACACCAGTCAGAATTGCCATCATCAAAAAATCTACAAACAATAAAAGCTGGAGAGGGTGTGAAGAAAAGTGGACCCTCTTGCACTGTTGGTGGGAATGTAAATTGATACAGCCACTATGGAGGTTCCTTAAGAAACTAAAAATAGAACTACCATATGACCCAGCAATCCCACTACTGGGCATATACCCTGAGAAAACCATAATTCAAAAAGACACATGTCCCCCAGTGTTCAATGCAGCTCTATTTACAATAGCCAGGACATGGAAGCAACCTAACTGTCCATCGACAGATGAATGGATAAAGAAGATGTGGCACATATATACAATGGAATATTACTGAGCCATAAAACCAAACGAAATTGAGTTCTTTGTAGTGAGGTGGATGGACCTAGAGTCTGTCACACAGAGTGAAGTTAGTCGGAAAGAAAAAAATAAATACCATATGCTAACATACATATATATGAAATCTGAAAAAAAAAAAGGTTATGAAGAACCTAGAGGCAAGATAAGAATAAAGACATAAAGATGCAGACGTAGAGAATGGACTTGAGGATGTGGGGAGGGGGAAGGGCAAGCTGGGATGAAGTGAGAGAGTTGCATGGACTTATATACACTACCAAATGTAAAACAGATAGCTAGTGGGAAGCAGCCACATAGCACAGGGAGATCAGCTCGGTGCTCTGTGACCACCTAGAGCGGTGGGATAGGGAGGGTGGGAGGGAGACGCAAGAGGGAGGAGATATCGGGATATATTTATAGCTGATTCACTTTATAATAAAGGAGAAACTAACACACCATTGTAAAGCAATTATACTCCAATAAAGATGTTTAAAAATAAGAAATAACAAAATAACAAAATGCCCTTCCTTAAGTCTGAGTCATGATTTGTGTTTTAGCAGGTTTGCCAATGCACTTCTATTCTTCCGTGAGATGGGCACTTTTTTCACTCGTATCCAAAAATCTGGTTTCGTCTTTTCACCTGACCTTTGAGGAAACAGTCAATGATAGTCCCAAGGCTTTATTGTGCAGATCAGGTGATGGGAACTCCAGGAAACGATGATTCCCTCCCCCTTTCATGAGCCCTTAGCATCAAGAAATCAGGTGCCTTCTCCCGGCATGAGTTTACTTTCAGACAGGTAAGCCGGTGCAATGTTTGGACAGGACGCTGAGAGTAGCTAAGCAAGCAGTAAAGGTCTATCACTGAATTCGTTAGTGGTGATAAAGGAGCACCGTGGGTAGAGAGGGTGAAAAGAAAGAAAAGAAACTCACTTTTGTTGGATACCCACTACGTGCCAGGCATTGTGTGAAGCACTTTACAGTTATTAGTCCATATTTTAGTCATCCTGAAGTCATCATCCCATTGAATCAGCAAAACGCAGCAATGACTGTATGAGAACATGGCAACTACTGTATGTGAACTTTAAAGACTTCATCCACTGACTCATCACACTGCCCATTTCAAAAAAGTGACAGCATGTAAGTCATTTCACTAATACCATATAGCTGACAACTGGGTAAAGGAAGACTCAAACTCAAATCTTTTCAACCTCATGTTTTATGTTCTTCTATCCTAGCTACCTCCAAATTAGAACATTAAAAGGCAAAATTAATGCTGTGTGGTTGCCCAGTAGAGGATGTGGTCAACCTCCCACTCAAAATTAGTTCTGATATTGAGACTGATAATGCTACACATGGACCAAAAGGACAAGAAAATACTGACTACTCACATAACAGAACTTACTAGGGTGAACAGGAAAGACACCCAAGCTGCTGGGGAATAGCTCGAGTGAAGAAAGGGGCAGGTGGCTAGGGGTTGGGGTGAAGGCCCTTGTGCACATGGCCCAGGGATTGCAGGTGGAGGGTGCAACAGGCTTTCTTATCAGCGTGTCCAGAGAGGGGCAAGAGGGAAGGGGAAGGTGTAGAGCCTGAAAGCCAGCAGTGGGCACACATCAAAACTGGAGTGAGACTCTTTCTTTCCTATGGTAAATTAACTCAATGGGTATGCAATGTATTCCGAGTCAAGACGTGGCAAGATCACCCAGGCGGTAGTATTTGCCCTAGAACATTCTTTCCCGTATGCCCAAGCTGGAGGGACAGGGCAGAGAGGCTGTGTGTGGTGTTATCACTCCACAGAGCAGCACCTGTTTCATTCTTTGGGCCTAATGAATCGACTCAGATGAAAGCCCAACACTCCATTGTAAACAATAATCAGCCCCAATCCATCAGGAACCAAATTATGTTTGTGTGCACTAAAAAGGCTTAGAGTACCCAACTGTGAGTGGTGGTGTAAAACATTCTCAGCCCAGTGAAGAAGAGAACATCCCAAGAACCAGCTTCAAACCGTAACAATGAACTGATGTTTATTGTGGCCTTAATATACGCCAAGTATTTTAAGTACAATATTGTCAATCAACCTCCATAACCAGCACCTGTGGCAGCTGAGCAAATCCACATTTCATAGTAGAGCAATGCTCAGATGGGCTGCTGCAGTGCACAGCTCTAGGGGTGCTGTTTCCATGGTGGTCTGTATGAATGGCATCCACTGAGGCTGTGCAGTGAACGGCCCACAGAGCTGTGCCCTGCTCAGAAAAATGAAGTAACATGCTCTTGATAAATACACTTAGGGAATGGCTGCCCTGTAATTTGAATCCAAGTCTTTCTGACTCCAAAGTCCATATATTAATTCTTCTGTAAGATATCAGAAATTGATTTTTTAAATAGCTGAAAGGAATTTGGGGTTTGGGGAGGGCATATTTGTTGTGGTTGCTTTTCCCTGGGGTCTGTCTTCAGAGTTTTCAAGAAGAAAATTAGCATTTAGTCCAGGACTCCCAAGCGGGGGAGTTGGCAAACAATACATACAAGCCTGTGAATTTTAAGGAGGAATCGACTAGGCATTTCAGTGGGGTATTGGCCCTCTGTGTTTGGAATTCCTCAGTTCTGAGTTCAGGAGTCATTTTTGGTGAGGGATTGAAGGGATGATGGGGCTTGGGAAAGATTTAGAAAAGCTTATGAATATTCACTCATTTATGAACACCGATCAGACTTGGAGGAGGGGAGAGCTGGAAAGAGCATTCTAAAGTGTACATTTGCATCTGTACCCTGCAAGGAAGTAGGAAAAGTAATTCAAATGATGCTAGAGACTGGAAGGCCCCCAGGCTTTGTGCAAGAAGGCAGTGCAGCACAGTTTGGGGTGAGCATTGTTCTGCATGCAGTGAGGCACGCCTTGGGAAGAGAGGCTCTGAGACAGCCTTCCCAGGAGTTGACAACTTAGCATAGAGTATCGAGGTGAACTCCAGGAGGGGACATTTGGAAAAGTGGCTTGGGGAGGTGACATTTACACAGAGCCCTCATTCACTATTGGCAGTCTTACAATTAGCTGTTCTTACAGTTAGTATAGGATAAAGTTCCAAAATAAAGAAGGAAGAAGAGGAAGGGGAGAGGAAAGGACACAGAGAAGTTGATTCTCCTTGGGAGTGAGAGATTCCTATTGAGAAGGGATGAGACAGTGCAGGGTATGTTTGGGAAGCAGCCAGTGATGGCGTGGACCTTGATTAGGCCATATCCGAAGTCGGCATTATAAAGATGGAAAAGTGAAGGGCCTCTGGTGCCAAGCTGAGATATTTGGGTGCAACTCTGTATTTGGTGCTGAAGGATATTCTGGGGGATCTGCGCCCATCGCAGCTTCCATTTATCTTTCCACCATCCCACCTTCTTTCCTTTCCCTTCAGAAATTAATCTTTTGAATACTATTTGCCTTTTCAAGGGAAGCGTAGGATTTGGGGATTAACAATACACATACTACCGTATATAAAACAGATCATCAACAAGGACCTACTGTATAGCACAGAGAACTCTACTAAACGTCCTCTAATAGCCTATATGGGAAAAGAATCTGAAAAAGAATGGGTATATGTATATGTATAACTGAACCACTTTGCTGTATACCTGAAACTAACACAACATTGTAAATCAACTATACTCCTCTATAAAATAAAAATTAAATGGAAAAAAGATTTAAAAATCTAAAAACAAAATAAAACAAACAAAAAAGAAAGCATAAGAAATCAAATATAATTTCTGAAGATAGTTTGCTGCGGAAGTTTGGTATCAGGAACGGGGGCCACTACAGGCTATACCCAAAGGCGTATGAGATACTCCTTCAGTTATGTTATAATAGAACAATGGCTTCACTTGTGGGGAAGGTGGACTCGATGAAAGTGTCGAGGATTAGCTGTAACTCGCTGGCAGAACTATCATGATTGTGTTAAAAACAAGCTGTATTTCCTTGGGCAAGTCACTTCTCTTGTCCATCTCATCTGTGAAATGGGTCTGCTTTCCTTGCAGATTGCTGAGAAGATCAAAGGAGGTAACGTAAGTGAAAGAACTTTGTAAGCAGAAAAGGACAACACACGTGCCATCGGCCCTCCTTAGTCCCCAAGCTCCTCACATCACCGAGAGGGATCGAGTCGGTCTTCCTGAGGCCTCAGTGCTGTCTGGTTTGGGGTTTGATCATTAACACATACATCATCATCCTCCCCTTCATTTCTCTCTTTTCCTATTCCTAAATTTTTTGACTCCCCTTCTAATCAGCTGAACCCTTTGACCACTATTTTGCCTTCTCGTTAAACAGATCTCTGAAATTTATTTATTTGCAAACTGGTTTTACAACCCAAATTGCTCCTGCATAATGTATACACAAGCATGTCAACGAAAGCCTGAGCGGGGATGGTATTCACCTGAGAAGTATAACCAGAGGCAAGACTGTTCTCTGAAAGCAGGAGGTCTTCCTGGAATAAATATTCTTTTTGGATTTGATTCTCTATTTTAAGAAGGGGGAATAGCATCAAAGTGTTAAAAGGTAATTTCATCGGTGACACACTAATAATAATTTCATCATTAATCCAGAGGGTGACTGTTCCTAAAATTATCTATTCCCAGTACGTTTCAAGCTTATGATTTTTACTGAGTCCATCTTCCCTTTACATGACCTCATATCGAGGTTTAAATTGGCTATTTGTAGACAATAAAACTACACATTGCTTCCACCATGATACTGCTTCTGCCACTTGTAAATGAGGAGGTTTCCATTCAAACTATGCCTCCTCTCTTTCCCAACCTGGAGCCCTGGGCAGACGGCATGTTGACCCAGTCCCAGCAGGACCAAGCAGGTGGATTGTCAGGGAGGGAAAGTGAGAAAGCCAAAGCTTGGCACAGAATCTGCCCACGTGGGTAGGACACACACTGGGAGATGAACCTGTTGCAAAGATGAATTCTGGAAGCACAGCCAGGCAGGGAAATGGTGGTCTCCAAAGGATGTAGGCACATAGGGGAGTTTAACAATGTCACAGCGTCTGTACCTGACACTGGACTTCTTAGGTGGGTGGAGCTCAGCACTGAGCATACAAAAAGAAGGGGTCTGTCCTAGCACAGCCAGCCAGCCATTCGTGGTAGTTCTCCCATTTACCTCTATTCTCACCCACTGGGCACATCCTCCTGGCACCCTTGAGATGCATACTCGCACCCCACTCTCTACCAAAAGTTGCCCTGGGAAGATGAACTGTATCAGTTACACCTCAAATTTAAACAGAATGTGAAATCTCAGAAGCTCCTTAGTGATCAGGAAGTTTCATATTCTCATTTTACGAGGCTCCAGAGAGCCCGGATGGCCAGTTGCAGAGGGCAAGGACCTTGATACACAGAGCACAGAACACAGTAGCAGTCACTGAATCAACTCTTGCTGGAGCTTGGTTTCCTCAATTTCATCTCACCATTTGAAAGGTAGGGCTTTGTATGCCTGAGTGGGAAAACTGGGGGACACGAAGTACAAAGCCTTCCAAGGTCTCCCTAAAACAACCCCCATCACCACCAAAGGCAATTCCCATATAGTTAAGTCAATCATTCCAAATGGAGTAGGTCACTAGGAAGGTATTCAAAACTGCAACATTAAGCCAGGAAATGGTGTCATTTCTCTATATTCAGGATCTTAGAGGAAATCCTGTGAGGGCTCTTTGGCTACACTGGTATGTGGTTGGCATGGGCTGAGCTGGTGAGAGCAACAGTCTTGGAGCTCAGGATCTAGTCTTGATAATGAGACATTCGACATCTCAAGGACAATCTTTTTTCAGGCACTTGCTTCTGCTTCCTCATCCTTTCACAACAACCTGGCTATCTTCAGTCGCCAGCTTCAGCCCTAATCTGCTTCTATCCCCAGTAAAGCCACAGGATCTGCAGAGGTGAAGTGATGAAATAAAGACAAATCACCCACATTTACCACTACATCTCAGGCTCTTGCATGTGCTCTTTCTCTGCCAGGAAGTCCTTCCCAACACATTCCTCATCCTCTGCCACTCTGCCTGGCCAACTTCCACCATGGCTTCCCTGCACTAAAGACTTTCCTGCACTAAAGACTTTCCTGTCTTGATTGCCCAAGATGACTTTGGAAGCCTCCCCTTCTGACATCCACCACAGCATGTGTGGTGTTGCTTCTTTGTACTGGCATTGATCCCTGAATTCCTTTCACACAGGACCCTGGTCTTACTCATCATAGTAAGAAATTGCTATACTAATAATCATTACTATTATGAAGAAACAAAAAACAGAAGAGCAAAGAGAAGAAATAAATGAAAACATCAATGAGGATGCCACTGGTCCCTAAAGATGGCAGGAGCTAGAGTGCAGGGAGAAGGGGACTGAAAGAGGGGCCAGCAGACTGTGTCAAAGGCATAACAATGGCACCCAGGCTGGTTCCTTGCCACCCTCATAGTAGATGACAACTCATGGCTCCTTAAATAGTCTGGTTTCAAGATGTCTCCTCTTTGGAGGAGAAATGATCTTTTGCCTTTGCCTAGGGATAGGTAAGGATGACTTGAAGCTACTGATGTGGACCCAGAGTATAAGGGAGAGTTTAGTTGTCCAGCCTGGAATTGTGCTACCAGCCCATCGCCAAATTCTCTGTACATCTGGGCTGTGGACATGACAAGAATTCTGTCCTCCAACAAGGAGGTGGGAAATATAGGAAAATGGAAGCAAGGTTTCTAAAGCACCTTGGGGTAAGGATCCTTCCCCTAGAATACCAACGGAGGAGGGAATCTAGGCCTGCCTGCCCCTAAACTGTGCCAGAAAAGAGGCCTTATTTCCTCCAGGCCTCCCCTGGAGTCAGCATGAGTCATTTCTTTTTGGAAACTTCCTCTGTCATTTCAATGTGTAAACCCTAACCCCACCTCGCACATCTTACATCTATCACAGGATTACCTCTAAGAGAGTTCTCTCTTGGGGTGATTTGGAAATTGTCTTTGCTCTAGGGGCTAATGAGAGATGATTGTGCATGATCAGGACAGGCAGCAGTGAATACTTACACATGTGTTTGTGGATTCTAAGCACTTTCATATCTTTCATCTCATTTAAGTTTCACAACAACCCGTGACAACTCTGAACTCGAACACAGAACTTGTCCAAGATCAAAGAGCTAATAAGACAAGGAAACCTAACTCCAAATGCCCAGGTGTCCACTCCCACGTCCTGACATGTTTGTTTGTTTGTTTGTTTTCTGACATGTTTTTAACCCCCTCTTAGAAGAGGTCTAAGTTGTATGAGTGACCTGCTCAAAAAGATACATTCTGGTCCTAAAGTTCAAATGATGGAGACATTGAGGGCTCTGCTCTAAAGGTCTCTTACAGTGTATTCTTTCTCATCTGAAAAGCTGCGGGAGCTACTTAAACTAAAATAGCTTTTTCTTTGAAAGCTAATAGTCACTAGCTGCTATAAAAGGAGTTACTGTAATTAACTCCTCACTAATGTACAGTTAAGATGCCTGCCCCTCCATAACCAGCCAACAGCCTGAAATAAATGGGAACATAGCTGATGAGCCTTTCCAAACTGCCAGGATTAGGTACCTTTACCTGAGACTTGTCAAAATACAATACTTCCACAACCTGATTCATAGTCTTTTCCAAAAACAAGGGAGAACATCTTGTTTGTATATATACGCTTATGGCCTGGTTCCCATAGACATGGAAGCAATAGACACCTGTCAAGAACTTCCAGTGAAGCACTTCTGTTACCAAAGACTTCAGAATAATGTAAAGCTCTAGATGGCTGCAGCCCGGGCTTATCCTCAACCCCATCTAATCCATGGGGCCCACAGAGGAGTGACATGCCCAGGGTTAAAAAGCAACTTAGTGGTGAAATCAGGATGGGAACGTCAAGTTCCACGTTCCACGTCTCATACTCCTGTGTTCCACTCTGATAACATTCAGATGAACTCTCTGAAATCAGAGCATTTTCAACTGAATATATCTTAAGTCAAGAATCTGTAGTTGAACTCTCTCTCTCGAAATCCTTAATCATGTCATGATTCGCTCTGGAACCCAGGATAATCACAAGGCAGCACAAGAGGGCAGAAGTCTTAAGTTTGCGGGAAAAATGATGAACTTCAATTACGTTTTAAAATATGAATGAAATGCAAACACAAGTCAGCTTCTAAGGTCACCACGTCGTTAAGCTAGAAGAGATCTCCCCAGGAGTTTACAGATATCAAAATCAACAGGAAATCTCACTGGAAAGTGGAACTCAAGAAATTTCCCAGTGCCGCTAGAGAAGGGAAGAGGGAAGAGGAAGGGCAGAGCATCAGCACCAGCGCGACCCCAGCATGGCTGAAATAGCGCCATCCACAGCTTGAGAGAGTCCACTTGACCAATTATAAAGACCACAACAGGGATCCTCACGCTGCTTTGTATTAGTTTAGTTCTTTGAACCTTTCTATACTCTTACTTATGTCTTTACATCATGTGACTTGTCAGCCCTCAGAGTTAGACAAGGATTTTATGACTATCCCTGTTGAAAAAGTAAGAAGATTTGAGAAGGAACAGGCTGTGTTGGAAAGAAGTCCGAGAGCCTCCGCTACAGACATGATTGCCAAATCATGGGGTTGCATCTGCAGCTCGGGCAAACACTTAACTTCATACCCTTATCTGCAAGGTCCCCACCCCAAGCCTCTGAGTACCTCGCCATGACAGGATTTGGGAGGAAGCAATAGCCATCTTCCAGATAAAGTGAATATGCTTGTAGCTCAAACCTTGAAATGCAAGCATTTCCTAAGACATTGAATAATAAGTTTAAAAAGAACAAATCTGTTTGATACGGAGTGGAGTGTGGCAGGAAGGCTGAATCTGGAGTTATGTGACGCTAGTTTCCATTCCACTTGAGAAAGTTCCCGGATGCTTCTGAACCTCAGTTCTCCCACCTGTATTACCTGCACTTTATCACAGGGATGGTTTGAGATTCCGACTGAACATGTTTTGTAAAATATTAGTGCATCATAGGGATTATTTCCGATTTCTTGCTGTTCAATTTTTTTTCACCTTATACGTAACATCTGCAGAAATGGTAGTCATCACAGGAAACATCTGTTCCTGTCATCAACCTCCAAAATCTCTACTTTCTAGAGATCCTGGGAACATTTAGTGTAGGCTAAACGAGTTAATTCCCCCTTAGGTCCAGTTAATTTTGCCAGCTCCAGCTGCTATAGCCTGCATTTTACTGTATTGATAACACATTGCTTTATATTATGTAAATGTGCATGCTCTTTGCAAACGGGCAGACATTACAAGGCTAAAAAAAAAAAAAAAAAAAAA
>NW_006798979.1:2369370-2379631 GCF_000442215.2 Lipotes vexillifer | reverse complement strand
TAAAAGGAAAAAAAAAAAAAAAAAAAAAAAAAATCACTGCAGTGGTCCTGCCTCCTGGGAGCACATCTCAGGAGTTCAGTGACTGACCTTTTCACTTGTCTAAACAAATAAAAAGAAAATTATTGACTTTGTTTTTTAAATATTTACTTGCCTCCCTTTCAAGATAAATTACATAAATAAAAATATCAGGTGCTTGTTTTTACAGTGTGTTTTGGAATTTCACCCTCCTCAAGGCTATTTTCCTCCCTGGACTCCAGCTGTTTAAGTTTTTCTGCCATCAGAGAATGAAATGTGTATTTAAGATGCTACCTTCCATAGGCTCAACGCTGAAGAGTGAATCTACTTAAAATTACGATTGAAAGTAATTTCCCCCCCTCATGAATTTCCCACAGTTCTCCTGCTGAGAACGAGCTGGTTTTATTTACCTTCATTTTAAATGCTCTAATAATTTTTAAATAAACTTTCCTTCATATACACTATAGTACCCAGATGGACCGTATCAATAAGCTAGAAATACATGTAACAAGGGTTATTAGTCAACTGAGTCTGTTGTGATCAGATAATTAATAAAGGAAAGGTACTTGACAAGAGATAGATTTTTAAATTTTTAATGCCTTATGAATTAGTGAGTAGAATTTTAATGGGTGATTCAGCTTCCCACTGTTGAATTTGGCACAGAAGAGAGAAAGCAGCTATCCCATGCTTTTTCTTTTTTTTTTTAATTTTTATTTTATATTGGAGTATAGTTGATTTAAAATTTTCTGTTAGTTTCAGGTATACAGCAAAGTGATTTAGTTATACATATACATACATCTATTCTGTTCCAGATTCTTTTCCCATATAGGTTCTTACAGAATATTGAGTAGAGTTCCCTGAGCTACACAGTAGGTCCTTGTTTATTATCTATTTTATACATAGTAGTGTGTATGTGTTAATCCCAATCTCCTAATTTATCCTTCCCTCCCCACTGCACCTTTCCCCTTTGGTAACCATAACTTTGTTTTCTAGGCCTGTGAGTCTGTTTCTGTTTTGTAAATAAGTTCATTTGTATCTTTCTTAGACTCCACATATAAGTGATATCATTATGATATTTGTCTTTCTCTTTCTGACTTACTTTATTTAGTATGATAATCTCTAGGTCCATCCATGTTGCTGCAAACGGCATTATTTCATTCATTTTTATGGCTGAGTAATATTCCATTGTATATATATCCATGCTTCCTGAGGCAGTACAGAGAACGGAAAGAGACCTGGCCTGGGAATCAGGGGACCCCAGTCTAAACCATGACCTAGAACAAATCATTTAAGACCTCTGGCTGCAGCTTACCCGTCTATACTTCAGGAGGTACCAGCAGTGGCTAATATCCTTTAGTGTCAAACTGCTTGATATCCCAGACTAATAAAATTCCACACACACCCCCCCCAAGAAAAGGGGGTAGGAGAAGCCACCATAGTATTGCCAATATTTATTGCCCCAAATAAGGACAAGAAAGTATCTTTTCAATTCTAAAAGCATGGAACAATCAAAATAGTAGAAAAAAAATTTTAATAGGATTTATTTTATTATTTTTTTTTTAACATCTTTATTGGGGTATAATTGCTTTACAATGGTGTGTTAGTTTCTGCTTTATAACAGAGTGAGTCAGTTATACATATATATATGTTCCCATATCTCTTCCCTCTTTGTCTCCCTCCCTCCCACCCTCCCTATCCCACCCCTCCAGACAGCCACAAAGAACCGAGCCGGTTTCCCTGTGCCATGCGGCTGCTTCCCACTGGCTATCTACCTTACGTTTGTTAGTATATATATGTCCATGTCTCTCTCTCGCCCTAACACACCTCACCCTTCCCCCTCCCCATATCCTCAAGTCTGTTCTCCAGTAGGTCTCTGTCTTTATTCCTGTTTTACCCCTAGGTTCTTCATAACATTTTTTTTTCTTAAATTCCATATATATGTGTTAGCATACGGTATTTGTCCTTCTCTTTCTGACTTACTTCACTCTGTATGACAGACTCTAGATCTATCCACCTCATTACAAATAGCTCAATTTCGTTTCTTTTTATGGCTGAGTAATATTCCATTGTATATATGTGCCACATCTTCTTTATCCATTCATCCGACGACGGGCACTTAGGTTGTTTCCATCTCCGGGCTATTGTAAATAGAGCTGCAATGAACATTTTGGTACATGACTCTTTCTGAATTCTGGTTTCCTCAGGGTATATACCTAGTAGTGGGATTGCTGGGTCATATGGTAGTTCTATTTGTAGTTTTTTAAGGAACCTCCATACTGTTCTCCATAGTGGCTGAACCAATTCACATTCCCACCAGCAGTGCAAGAGTGTTCCCTTTTCTCCACACCCTCTCCAGCATTTATTGTTTCTAGATTTTTTGATGATGGCCATTCTGACTGGTGTGAGATGATATCTCATTGTAGTTTTGATTTGCATTTCTCTAATGATTAATGATGTTGAGCATTCTTTCATGTGTTTGTTGGCAGTCTGTATATCTTCTTTGGAGAAATGTCTATTTAGGTCTTCTGCCCATTTTTGGATTGGGTTGTTTATTTTTTTGTTATTGAGCTGCATGAGCTGCCTGTAAATTTTAGAGATTAATCCTTTGTCAGTTGATTCATTTGCAAATATTTTCTCCCATTCTGAGGGCTGTCTTTTGGTCTTGTTTATGGTTTCCTTTGCTGTGCAAAAGCTTTGAAGTTTCATTAGGTCCCATTTGTTTATTTTTGTTTTTATCTCCATTACTCTAGGAGATGGGTCAAGAAGGATCTTGCTGTGATTTATGTCATAGAGTGTTCTGCCTATGTTTTCCTCTAAGAGTTTGATAGTTTCTGGCCTTACATTTAGGTCTTTAATCCATTTTGAGCTTATTTTTGTGTATGGTGTTAGGGAGTGATCTAATCTCATACTTTTACATGTACCTGTCCAATTTTCCCAGCACCACTTATTGAAGAGGCTGTCCTTTCTCCACTGTATATTCCTGCCACCTTTATCAAAGATAAGGTGACCATATGTGCATGGGTTTATCTCTGGGCTTTCTATCCTATTCCATTGATCTATCTTTCTGTTTTTGTGCCAGTACCATACTGTCTTGATTACTGTAGCTTTGTAGTATAGTCTGAAGTCAGGCAGCCTGATTCCTCCAGCTCCATTTTTTGTTCTCAAGATTGCTTTGGCTATTCGGGGTCTTTTGTGTTTCCATACAAATTGTGAAATTTTTTGTTCTAGTTCTGTGAAAAATGCCAGTGGTAGTTTGATAGGGATTGCATTGAATCTATAGATTGCTTTGGGGAGTAGAGTCATTTTCACAATGTTGATTCTTCCAATCCAAGAACATGGTATATCTCTCCATCTGTTTGTATCATCTTTAATTTCTTTCATCAGTGTCTTATAATTTTCTGCATACAGGTCTTTTGTCTCCTTAGGTAGGTTTATTCCTAGATATTTTATTCTTTTTGTTGCAATGGTAAATGGGAGTGTTTTCTTGATTTCACTTTCAGATTTTTCATCGTTAGTATATAGGAATGCCAGAGATTTCTGTGCATTAATTTTGTATCCTGCTACTTTACCAAATTCATTGATTAGCTCTAGTAGTTTTCTGGTAGCATCTTTAGGATTCTCTATGTAGAGTATCATGTCATCTGCAAACAGTGACAGCTTTTCTTCTTCTTTTCCCATTTGGATTCCATAATTTGGAATTTGGATTCCAATCAAAATAGTAGAAAAAAAATTTTAATAGGATTTATTTTAAAAACTAGGAATTTTTTCCATGTGTTGAGAATTAATGAAAATTTCCTCATGTGTCAGAACCAAGGCATGAAATTGTACGTGGGAACACCTAGGCTGGAATATCTCCAAACACCATCTGAATACTGTAATTCTTTGAAATTTCATAATACTAGCAGATTGGAAAGATCCCTTTTTGCTCTAAAATTCAATGGAATTTCATATGTAAGATGCTGCAAACCCATAGTTATTTTTATTGTAGAGTCTTTTAAAAATGTCATTTCTTAACTGAATGTTCTGTTTACAGAAGGTTAATAACATCAGCTTTAAATGTGAAGGTCAGTTCATATTTCTACCACCTTAGTCAAATGCTTAAATCCATGGCAAAGGAACCTAAAAGTCTTCAGTACATTTGTACTGCCAAGTGCTCTTCCACAAAGTTTTCTTTCTCTTTTTAAAATGTGTTTATTAACACAACTATAATATCTTTTGAGTTTACTTATTTTAATTTTTATTTTTAATGTGATATTTGTGTGGAAATACATATCAAACTATGAAATTCCATGTATTTATACTAAAGTCAAACGAAGAAAATTACAAATGTTTTCCTTGTATTCAAGTTCCATACTTTCATGTTGTCCCCTGTAAAATGGGGACAAAAGGACTTCATTCTCCCTGTTGCTTGAGGTGGCCCTGAGGGTCACTTGAGATAATTATCTGAAATACTTTTATGTTCTAAAGAATTTTAATTATCTCCATTTTGTAAAAATGGCTTAAAAACCACAGGTAATTCAGAAATCACTAGTGAAAAAGATTGCATGGTGCTATGATATTATAATATTTAATAAATATTAACTAAATAATTTAAAATTATCAAAGGTTTTGGGAAGGGGAAAAATGAGGTTGAGGTTCTTTTATCCTTAAGTGTGCCAAAATAACTTTGTTATAAGATGGTAATGCTCTGAAAATCTAAGTTTGTAGGAGAATGTAGAATATTTCCAGAACAATTAGCTCGAATGAGGCAAAGTAAAATAGGATATAAATGAACCTCATTGTAGGCAAATGTGAGAGAAAATTTATGCTACGTGGATCCCCCAAATTACGACTCTAGTAATCTGAATGCCTGCTTTAAATGAAGATATCCTAGAAAAATTATGGAATCTAATAGGAAAGACTGAAACTGTTTTCATTTTTCTTGGAAATTGTAAGAAATCAGAGTGTTTTTTGTTTTACTTTTGAAGAAAATCACCTCAGATCACACAATGTAAGTACAGCAGAGCTGGGTAAGAAGCCATCTTGCAATCCCTACGTCAAAACTGGTAGAGAAATACGGTGAAGCTTCCTCTGAGCTTCCCTGAAGAGAGTCATAAACGCGTTTTTCATTTCTGTGGCAGATGTTTTTTGATTTTTGTAATGTACCAGGGACTGTACCTCACACAAAGTTTACAGTGGTGAAGATGAAACAGTCCCTGACCTTAGAGAGCAGGCAGATCATTACAGTGCAGTAGGATACTTTCCACGGGAAGGGAAATACAGTGCCCTGTGAACGCACGAGTCAGGAGCCTCCCACCTCATCCAGAGCACCAGGAAAGCCTGGTTGGAGGAATTAACCTAAAATTACACTTTTGAAAGTCTTAACTAGGAAAAAGATTGGCAGTGAGGAGTTCCAAGAAGCAGAGAAGAAAATATGCAAAGGCAGAGGGGATCAGGAAGTACAAATGCTAAACACCACTAGGAATACCCAAAGTAGAGAATGAGAGCAAGGTCAGGGCCATGTAGCAAAGCGCTGCGTGTATCACACGTAGCAGGGATTAAGACTGCTCTTCAGTAAACAAGGTATCCACTACAGCTGCTCTTTATTCTAGGGGAATAAAGCAATTTGCCTCTCGAGCAATTGATTTTTTTGTTTAGGAAAACATCATGATGTATCTATTGCTTAAGAAAGACGAGGAACAGGGGTTGTGACCCGATGTGGGAAGGGAGGATGAGCAGAGAGCACGGAAGTACCTCCATCAGGGACGGCACATCCAGCCCAGGGGCAGGACTGGAGGAGGGGAAATCAAAACACAGAATAAGGGCTTCCCTGGTGGTGCAGTGGTTGAGAGTCCGCCTGCCGATGCAGGGGACACAGGTTTGTGCCCCTGTCCGGGAAGATCCCACGTGCCACGGAATGGCTGGGCCCGTGAGCCATGGCCGCTGAGCCTGCACGTCCGGAGCCCGTGCTCCGCAACGGGAGAGGCCACGGCAGTGAGAGGCCCGCGTACCGAAAAACAAAAAAACAAACAAAAAAACACAGAATAAGAGAGTGAGAGGTGAGGGGAGTGTTCTAGCAGAGAAAGAGGTAGAAAAACGGGGAGTGAGACCAAATAATTTTTTTGACAGTGATAACTAATGTGCAGTTTCAACTTATTCCATATACCATGCTGTAAGCCCTCATTGTCATGACCCCAACCTCAGTAAAGTCAGTTATAGCCTTACATTAAAGATATTTTGGAAGAATTTTTAAAACCATGAGCAGGCCCTCCAAAATGAAGCTCAGTACATAGGAAGTGTTTGGCATATGATGCAAGAAAGAGATCAACCAGGAATTCAATGGAGAAAGGGAACCAGATGACCAGAAGAACTCTAAAGCTCTTTAGAACTCTCAGAGGTATAAGGAGGAAGATGGGTTTTCTGTGGAATGGGGGTTTAAGCCACATTCTTTAAATAGTAAATTGCCAGCATGATTCCAGAATGTTAGGTGCCTTGGGCCCCCATATGGCAGGCACTCATGTTTCCCATATTAAAGAGTTTCGACTAAATCCTAATGGAAATTGTGAAGCCAGTAAGAGAGGCTAGTATGTGAGAAACGTGACCATTCTGAGTAAATTATAGGAAAAATAGAGTCAGGTAGGAAGCGTTGCAGACAATGGGTAGGAGCAGCAAAATTAGGGGCAGTAATCCAAATAAAAGATGGTGGGGGCTTCCCTGGTGGCGCAGTGGTTGAGAGTCCGCCTGCCGATGCAGGGGACACAGGTTCGTGCCACGGTCCGGGAAGATCCCACATGCCGCGCAGCGGCTGGGCCTGTGAGCCATGGCCGCTGAGCCTGCGCGTCCGGAGCCTGTGCTCCACAACGGGAGAGGCCACAACAGTGAGAGGCCCGCGTACCGCAAAAACAAAAAAACAAAAACAAAAGATGGCAGCAGCAAAATCTGGGGGTGAGGGGTGATCACTGTAGAGATGTTTAAAAGTGTACAGATAACAGAGAAATACGACCTTATGAGTCTGCATCCATTGAAGAATCAAGAATGACACCCAGTGTGGAGAAAAGGGAACCCTCCTACATTGTGGGTAGGAATGTAAGTTGGTACAGCCACTATGGAAAACAGTATAGAGGTTCCTCATAAAACTAAAAATAGAGTTGCCATACGATCCAGCAATCCCACTCCTGGGCATAAATGCAGACAAAACTACAATTCAAAAAGCTACATGTACCCCCATGTTCATAGGAACACTATTCACACTAGCCAAGAAATAGCCATGGAAGCAACCTAAATGTCCATCGACAGATGAATGGATAAACAAGATGTGGTACATATATGCAATGGAATACTACTCAGCCGTAAAAAAAAAAAACCTGAAATAATGCCATTTGCAGCAACAGGGATGGACCCAGAGATTATCATACTAAGCGAAGTAAGCCAGAGAGAGAAAGACAAATATCATATGATATCACTTATGTGTGCAATCTAAATTATGACACAGATGAATCTATGAAACAGAAACAGACTCACAGACATAGAGAATGGACTTGTGGTTGCCAAGGGGGTGGGGGGGAGGGGTGGATTTGGAGTGTGGGATGAGCAAATGCAAACTCCTGTCTATAGGATGGATAAACAATGGGGTCCTACTGTAGAGCACAGGGAACTATATCCCATATCCTGTGATAAACCATAATGGAAAAGAATATGAAAAAGAATGTATATATATGTATAACTGAATCACTTTGCTGTACAGCAGAAATTAACACAACACTGTAAATCAACTATACTCCAATAAAAAAAAAAGAATGAAACCCAGAACTAAATTTAGAGCAGCTGAATGGATATTGGTGCCATTCACTGAAACAGGAAACTGGAGACAGAGCAGGTGTGAAAGTTACTAAGAAAATTACACTTTAGACATGTTGGGTTATGATACCTGTTAGACATCAGTAAGACATCTAACAAGTGTCTGGTTGGATATATAAACCAGGAGCTCAGAAGACAGGATGGTATTGAAAATAAAGATCTGAGAGTATCACCAGATAGAAGCCACACACACACAAAACCTAAACTAAAACCAAAAATAAGCCAAAGATATTTATGAGATTACTCCTAAGAGTATGTAGAATATGAAGCGAAAAGGTCCAGAAGATGTAATTTCAGAATTAAAAAAAAAAAAAAATGCTGAGAAGGGGGTCAAAGGAAGGAAGGAAATAGGAGTATCAATTCAGGACAAGGGAACTGAGAGTTTCAAAAGGAGTGAGTGGTATTCTCTGCCGAATGCTACTAGGTGATCTAATAAGAAAAGGTGCCAGGAATACGCATGTCAATTTTACACTAGAAAGATGACTGATGACTTCAGCAAGAATAATTTCTTTTAGCCTGAGGTTGCAGTGCAGGCACGGGTGAGCAAGTGAGTTGAGTGACCCTAGAAAACTCCATCAAGACATTTGGCTTGACGGAGAAGACATTCAAGAACCTTCACGACCTGTGTGCTATATAGAAGGTATGCTGTGTATGGTTTTAATAATGCTTCATGATGAATCTTTCCCCATCATTTTACTTTCGACTCACCTATCTTCTTTTGTTCTAGTGAGTTTCTTGCAGAGGCATATAGTTGGGTCCTGTCTTTCACCCACTCTACCAATCTTTTAATTGGTGTATTTAGACCACTCATATTTAAATTAATTATTGATATGTTGGAGGCATAAGCCTGCCCTTATTATTTGTTTTCTGTTTGGTTGTTCTGGCTTTCATTCTTCCGTCCCCCTTTGCTTGCCTTCTTATGGGTTATTTAAATGTTTTTAAAATTTCATCTTGATTTATCTACCAAGTTTTTCAATGTATCACTTCAAATAGTATTTTAGTGGTTACTCTATGTATTGCAATATACACTCATAACATACAATCTCCGATATTGACATTTTACCAAGTAAAATGTAGAAATCTTAGTTCCATACAGGTCCCTTTACTCAGTTCACTTTTAATATATGAGTTCATCGTTTCCTCTATATACATTGAGCACCACATCAGATAATATAATTTTTGCTTCAACCAAACCTAATTTTTAAAAACTCATTCTCAAAAGGAGGCCTACTACATTCATCTCTAGTTTTACATGCTTCATTGTTCTTCCTTTCTTCTAAGCCAGGCTTCTTCTTTTATTCTTTCTTTCCTGTTTAAAAAAGTTCTTTTAGCCATGCTTTGAGGGGTGTTCTGCTAGCAACAAATTCTCTTAGTTTTCCTTCATCATATGTTGTTCCCTTCATTCCTGAAGGGTGTTTTTGCCACCTATAAAATCCAGAGTTGATAGTTCTTTTCTTTCAGCCTTTGAAATATTTTGTGCTTCTTTCTGGTTTCCATGGTTCCAGATGAGGAAGCCACTGTTGTTTAAATTAGTCCTCTGTAGGTCGTGCATTGTTTCCCTCTAACCTCCTAACAATGAATTACATCTGCAGTGATCCTATTCCCAAGTAAAGTCACCATCTGAGGTTTGGGTGTTAGGACTTCAACATATGAATTTGGGGACAGGGTATAATTAAAGCCATAACATCTGCAATGTCAGCTCTTTAAAGATTTCAAGACATTTAAAGATTTTTCAAGTGTCCTAGCCAAGTTTTGTCATTATTTCCAGAGGTATGGGTTGTTTGAGTACCATTTTATTGAAAAGAAACTTTGATTAGTGTTGGTTAACTCATTCATTTAATCATTTATTCATTGAGTCAGCAAACTTGAGCTCCTACACTGTCCTAGGCAGTGGCGCTAAAAAGAAGAATTATATATAGATACCAACATTCAAAAGTTTATAGCAATTACGGGGAGGGGAGAATGGCATATACACATACAGCCATAATGCAAGTTCAAGCAAGATCAGATCTGTAAGAGTGGTAGAATATGCTCTGGTGATTTGTAGGAGGGAGATTATTTCCCTATCAAAGTGGATCAAGAGAAGCCTTATGGAGAGAGTAGCATCAGATCACCATCTAGAATAGGTAGGATTTGAACGCACGCAAATAAGAAGAAATGGGAACGGCCCATAGAGGGAAGAGATTGAACAAAGGCAAAGAGACGGGGATGCGCTTGAAGTACACAAGGAACAGAGGATTTGGTTTGCTGCTTTTTTCCGTGAATGTCCACTGTGCCACCCACCAAGTTTGAAAAGTTTTGCAGAGCAGAGATAAAGTGTTGGTTGATCAGCAAGAATGAGCCAGACTTTAGAATTAACCAGCCCTCGGTCTAAATCCTGGCCCTCACACTTGATAGGTCTATGCTCTTT
>NW_006798979.1:2359673-2369343 GCF_000442215.2 Lipotes vexillifer | reverse complement strand
TTTCCCTGCCTGAGTCAGCTTCCTCATGACATACCTAACAGGTGAGTGTAGAACTCTGAGGCCTGAATGCAAAATATTCAGCACTCTTCCTGTTATTCCCTCTAGAGTGACAGGCACAAGCATTCACTACCGTGTGTGATTGCGCCATTCTTGCGTTTCCCAGTTCCCTGGTCTACTGGCAAGTGGGGGCTGCTGTCCACCCTTATTCTCACCTGCCAAGCTTGTGTGCTGGCTAGGGCTGCATCCACCGGAGGAAGGGCTGCCTGCCTCTCCTCAGCAAGGCACCTTCCCCTTGTCGAGCAACGTACCAATCTAGAGGGGGAGCATTTTTCTGATTCATGTAACAGGGGAGTAAACATGCCCATGGCTCTGGGCCTAGGATGGGTACACTGTAAGGCCAAAGAGACCACTGTTTCTAATTGACTTCATAATAAAACTTGTCATGATAAAGGCCAGGGTACCTGAAGACTTTTTCTAAATACCTGTACATTTTGTCACAGTCTTTGGTTTCTTTTTTTTTTTCCTGATTAAGAATATCATGAAATCTCATACAATTTCTTTTTGGTGCAATCTTAGAATCTGAGACAAAATACAACAAGGCAAAGACAACTTTGAAATCAAACCTCAGCATTCTGTAACTGTGACAGGAAAAATGAAGACAACCAGAATAAAATGTGCACAAACTTAAATGGTGATAAGACACACGATGTAAAGGGAAGTGCAGTCATGACAACCGTCTGATTAGATAACTAATTATCATTTGTAATGGTTATATGGTGTAGCTAATCGCAATATAATTAAGAAAGTAGCTGGTCAAAACTGTCCAGTTATACCTGAAATGCTCAAGTGATGCAAGTGGGATTGAAATGTTAGTAGCAAGTTTTATTTATTTAAGTGCAGAGGAACTGCCTCCCTGAAGCCTTCCTGCCCATCGCTCCAGTCTGCCTCAATCTCTCCCACTTCTGAATCCTCACAAAACGGTCACAAAGTAGAGAAGAGTTAAAATGACCAATCTTGACTGGAAACCTACAAGCAGTACAACCACGTGCGAGTTTTTTTAACCTCTCTCAACATCAATTACATCTTAGATTGGGCTGCCATAAAGATTAAGTGAGATAACGTATTCAAGCTACTATACAGGAGTACCTGCCATATGATGATCTCACAATAAATAGCATCTAGTAATATCACCTGATACTCTTTATTAATTTCCCCCACTGCACTACACATCTGAGGCAATCTGAACCGCCTCTAACCCTAAAACCAACAGCTATGCTGAATTCATGGTCAGAATCATGATGACTGGACCCAGTTAATAACAACAGAGATATTAAAACAGGCAAATATTTCAAAGTTATAAGAAGAATGTGAGTCAGGGGTTATATAGATGATCAAAGACCTGGATTGGAGAAAAGCTGCAAAATCTCATACACAGATATGTCAGCCTCTAGTAATTCACTTGCCACAATGTATGTAAATTAACGTTTTGAATATAAGCTTCCTTAAGTTACAATGTGCATTTTCCAACAAAGATAAAGTCAAAAATAATTAAAATCTATGGGCAACAATTTTAACTTATGCAATATGGTCTACTGTGTATTCATGATTGCCCACAAAGAACTGAAGACAATTGTGAATAATGGTTGTCTTGTAAAATTTTCAACAGTAGCAGAGACATATGTGGTAAGTTAGAAAAGGGATGAAACATACATCACTGTCTGCCCTGAAGTTTACACTTGTCATTTACCACCACCCAACAGGACTTAAAGGGCAAATATATCTTTCCATCTGATTTGAAAGCTAATTTATTTTGAATTTATCTGATAATAAAACAAAAGAAATTTCAATTTTCACTGTGAACTAGTAGCTTGGACCTGCAATCTAAGACAACAACTCTTAAGAGAAGCCAGTGTGGATCATGGTGAAGGTATAGGAGTCAGACAGACCTGTGTTACAACCATGGATCTACTGTGTATCAATTACATAGAGTGGAAATTACAATGCCAGCCTGAGACAAGAGGGGTTACAAGGATTACATGAGATAATGCATGACTTGCTTAGCTTGGTGTCTAGCATATGGTAAGCATCCAGTAAATAGGAAGGACTGTCCTGCCGTGAAAATTATCAATCACAGTGACTGCATTCAGATAAGGGGTGCTAAAGACAGGCTTTAACAGCAATATTAGCAAACATAAAATCCTAAGACAATTGTAAAACTGTGTGTGCCGGGAGGAAGGGCTCTTTTATTCACTGCTTTATCTCCTGAACTAGAACAGTCTCTGACACAGAGCAAGTCTTAATAAATATCTGTTGGATTAATTAACAAGCTCTAGGAAATTACATTCCAGAGGACCCTCCAGAACGGGCAAGACATCATGGTGTCTGTTTTTCTTCTCTGTCCTCCCAGCATGCTCTCTGCTGAGGAACTGACCAGTTTGGTCAAGGTTGTGAAGCACCAACACTGCAGCATAAAGCTTTTCAAACATGAGAGAGAACTTTCTGTACAGCAAAAGCTTTCCAGTCAAGGGTCTCTTATGTTTCTTAACTCACCTAAACAGAAACAATTTTAGTTCTGTTGGATGGAAAGTGATGTGAGTGCCAAGAGCAATGGACCTGGATATGCGATGCTTGGCCCTTGTCTCAGGCCTGCCATTCACTAGCTGTGTGGCCTTGAGGTCACTGCAATAACCACCCACTGGTGTAAGTCAAGGGCTTATGCGTGTTATGAAAAATCAGAGATATTCCATAAGAAAGGGAAATAAAGTTATGAAACATTCTGTGAATTGGTTTCCTCCTTATGCAATAGAAAAACACCCTGATTCGTCTACACCACAAGGTTCCTGAAGAGATCAAATAAAAGCCCTTGAAAATAATCACTAGATAGAGTATTTTAATTTGTCCAGGAAAATACTACTTTTTCCCAGTAATAGCTGCAGCTTGTTGTAAAGAATTTTTAAAAGGAAGAGATTGAGCAACTAGTAAAGAAGTAAAAAACTGGAAAAAAACAAAACTGGCTATTAGATGACAAAAAGTTTTAAAAACGTATTTCATTTTAGAAAACTTTCTTAGGAATATCACTTTAAAATTGAGTTGTTGTAGCAGCTAATTTTTTTTGTATCTGGGCCCAAAAATAATATGTAAAAATAAATCTTCCTGTTCATTTTCTAATATATAGTGAAGGAGAAAAATGATGATGGGGAGAGAAGGTCAGTGTATTCTGATTCTGAGCTCTGTCTAGAAAAGGGGGTAAAAGAATGGGCTATTTCTATTAATCTTTTTGTCTCTAAAAACAAAAATAAATGATATATAGAGAGTTCAAAATGTCTTGTGTTATCAGAGGAAACACTAGTTGAAAAATATGCTGCATTCAGAAAGTAACATAAATACTCAGCACACCAGCAGAGGTGAGCCTCCCTCCTCGATATCTGCCTGCAGAGCACAGAAGGGCTCCTCCCTTCAAGGTTCGGGGGCCGGGGATGCAACCAAAGTGTAACCAATATTCCAGAACACTGAGATTTGCTTTTTCACAGGAGAAGCAGAACACAAATTCTTGGCTGGTGTGGGGAGCATGTACCAGGGAAATACACCAAAGCAGGAAAGTCCTGGGAGTTATTCCGAGAGGCCCAGAATGTCTACACAGAAGTTCAAGGACATGCCCCGAGTGGAAGGGCTGGACTGTATATAATAAAAGCACACTCACCACGATCCTAAATAGCAATTTTTCCTGGGTAGAAATGGGATACATTTGTGTGTGTGTGTTTGCTTTTCTATGTTTTCCAAATCTATAAGAAACAAAACATTTTTGTAATAGGAAAAAAAGCAAATAAAAATGTTATAGTTCAAAAATTTATCCCAATGGGGCTTCCCTGGTGGCGTAGTGGTTAAGAATCCGCCTGCCAATGCAGGGGACACGGGTTCAAGCCCTGGTCCGGGAAGATCCCACATGCTGTGGAGCAACTAAGCCTGTGCGCCACAACTACTGAGCCTGTGCTCTAGAGCCCATGAGCCACAACTACTGAGCCCACGTGCCTAGAGCCCGTGCTCCGCAACAAGAGAAGTCACCGCAATGAGAAGCCCGCACACCGCAATGAAGAGTAGCCCTCACTCACCACAACTAGAGAAAGTCCTCACACAGCAACAAAGACCCATCGCAGCCAAAAATAAATAAATTTATATAAAAGAAATTACCCCAATGAAATTGATGAGGCTTTAGTATCTTTTAGGGTTTTTTTTTTCTTTGTTTTTAGTTTCAATACAGCTTCATACGCCTAGACCATATTCCTAGACTCCAGCTCCCACTGTAGCTCCTTAAAGAATTGATTAGGCTGCCTGGCTGTTTTTCCGGGAATTGTTTAAACATTGTCTAAATGTGTAGGCAACACTTTGCTACCATCTGCTTCTAATGAAGACGGTAATGATGAAGATCACAGCCTTGTGGGTTAAGCCTCCATCAAAATGCATATGTGTTTACAGAGCTGTGGCTATTAATTTAGGTCACAGCTTTGGTAAAAAGAGAGCAGTGTTTTAATATCTTTTTGCTTCTGCTTTCAAGGATCTCTATTTCCCACCTAGATGTGCTGTAGGTTCGGAGGTTTGAGGACTCCCCTACCATCCCACTGGGTTTAACCTTTGAATGTAATTTCAAAGAACTGACAGTCGGTGGGGATCAGTGTAACAGCTTTATTAATCTTAGAAATTGTGTAAGAACCACCAGTGTAGGATATCTGAACAGAGCTGGTTTGGAGAATACTACTTGGGTCTGAGGACAAATGGGACTCCCTTGCCCCCTTCCCCTTCATGCTAACAGGACCTACAGGCAGCCATTATCAGATTTTCCCATTCGGTCACATGCTAAGAAGCTGCACTGGAACAGAGGGTGGATGTAGTTTTATTACACCAAGACAGGAAACAGGAAGGAATCATGGATCCACAAGGTGAGCAAAGAGAGAGAGAGAAGCATGACTCCCAGTAACCAATTTCGTAGAAACTCAAGAAAACTGCTAGAGAGAAAATCTGAAATTGTTCACTGCAATATCCCCACTCATGGGGAAGAGAGCAGTCTCTCCTGACATTGGAAGAAAAGGCTGACTGTTCCTCCCCGCTCCCTAACTTTTGTTCTCTCTTAACCCATTGGGTCCAAAGGCCAAGACTCTGGCAGCCAGGAGGGTTGTGTTAGATCATTAGCGCGTTGAGGCTTCTGCCGGTGAGCCCAGAACTACAGCGGTCCCTCTTATGACTTGGGCAGTGCAGCTCTTGTCCCTAGAGGCCCTCAAGAAGAGTCAGGATAGGATATTAGTTAAATTAGCATCACAGGCATGCTGCATCTAGGCCATCATTTCTTCACCTATTTCTCATTCCACAGTATATCATGCAAATACTGCATAACAGGATAAACGAATAATAACATAAAAATGCCTCAAATTTGAATGTGGATTTCCCCCATTATTACATTCCGAGAGAGGAAATAAAATAAAAATCACCTCTGCCTCATAAATTACAGTTTAGAGAACTAAACCCAAAGTTCCTTTTTCCCGTTAGGTAGAATAACACCCCCCGCCCCCAACTCCAGTAAGATGTCCAGTCCTGGACCTGTGCATGTATGTTACCTTATGTGGCAAAGGTTGCAGCTAGAATTAAGGTTGCTAATTAGCTTTTAAACAGGGAGACAGTCCCCGGATAATCTGAGTGGATCCAATGTAATCATAAGGGACCATAAATGGGGGAGAGAAAGGCAGTAAGAGGTCGGACCCAGAGAGAAGGCAGCAGGAGGACTTTGCCTAACGTTCCTGGCTTTGAAGATGGAGGGAAGGGGCCTTGAGCCTAGGAATGTGGGCAGCCTCCCGAAGAAGCAAAAGTCAAGGGAACAGACTCTCCTAGGACCTCAAGGAGGCCACACAGGCCTGCCAAGAGCTTCGCTTTAGCCCAGGGAAGTTAATTTATTTAGCTAATGTTTATTTTGAATTTTCAGAACCATAAGATAATACATTTGCGTCATTTCTCATGATAATCTAGAATCTAGAATCCTACTTCCTTATCCTTTTCTCCCTCAGCCAGATGTAACTCACCTGGAGGGAGTTTGGGTTCTCTGGCAGAAGTTGCATCCCAGGCCGCCACCTGCTCGAATGGGTGCTGCTTTTAGCACCTTCACAAGTGAATTAGTGCAGCTCCAAGCTTCTCATGACTGTCATGTTTCCAGAATCAGGACACATAAGACTATCACAGCACCAAATTCGTGCCAACGGAACTTAGATAGAACAACTAACCCTCACCTAGGTTCCAGAGCAGCTCCCACACAAAGTACTGTGTTTCCAGATCCTAGGACACAATTTAGAGAGGAACCCAGGCTCACAGTTTTGTCTCCACCTATGAATGTAACAGAGACCTAGTGCTGGCTGAGAAAAGCGGGGAAATATTGGGGGCTTCAGTTCTGCTGGAATGCTGCTCTCTTTCTCCCATGGGTCTCAATCTAAAATCAGGATGAAAAGATCTTCTATTGAGAGGCTAATTGTGACCTTCTGATTTACTGGGAGTAGGGGGTGTGGGGAAATCCGTCTATCATACAGCCTCTCCTAGGATTTAAAGTTACACACAGATGCTCCCTCTTAGGATCTGGCCCTCTGAAATACTGTTCTGAACTGTAGGTTCCAGAACCCAACACTGAACTACAGCGTTCAGTGTACAGTCTGTACACTACTGGCATCAGCTCTTAGGAGGTTTCCTCACATTTACAACGTTTATAACAGGGAGCTCACCGAACCAACCTCACTGCCTTGCTTTCCCTGTGATGTTATCCACCCCCCAGCAAGATGCCCAGGCTTTTTTTTTTTTTTTCCCGGTACGCTGCTGTGGCCTCTCCCGTTGCGGAGCACAGGCTCCGGACGCGCAGGCTCAGCGGCCATGGCTCACGGGCCCAGCCGCTCTGCGGCATGTGGGATCTTCCCGGACCAGGGCACGAACCTGCGTCCCCTGCAACGGCAGGTGGACTCTCAACCACTGCGCCACCAGGGAAGCCCCAGGCATATTTTATTGCTGTGTATTTTACTGCTGTCTATGAGTGGCTATTGCTTCTACCTCTTGCACTTGATTTACACAGGCTTAGGAAGCTTCTCTCTTGAGGGTAGTCCTCCAGTTTTCTACATGTGTCTCAGTTTCAAACGACCTTCAGCAAATTCATGAACTTCCAAAAGCATGTGTGCCTCTGGGGGCCAGTAAGAAGACCCTAGACCATGAGCTTCCCCGGCAAATCTTCCCATCTCTCAACTTTTGAATTTTCCAAGCCTTGACTAACCTGTTCTATTTTCCCAGCAGTGAAATTTCTTTCTTTCCTCATTGTTCTATCACAGAGGGGTAAGTCTCTGGGTACTCCAGTTCCTCTGTTTTTCCTCCCCCTCCTTCTCAGCAGGCCAAGTGAAGTTTAAAACTTTTTAACCTACTTTCTAAGTTGCTTCTCTTTCTTCTCAATCATATGTGGGGCTAACCCTGCACGCGGGATCACGGTGCTTTCCTTCCTTTCCCTTTGCTCTTGGGCTAAGCACACACACCTTCAGATTCTCTTTCGTTTTGTCCCCAGCCTGAGATAAAAATTCACTCAGTTCCAGGTCGGCCAAAAATAAATGCAACCCACCACCCAGGGGATCTAATTTCAATCATGTTGACCTTTACATCTGAAATTTAGGATGTTATCTGTCCTAAATCTCTCTACTCCGTAAACGTCCTAGTTGTGTTCCCCTCATAGTAAGTAGCTGTTCTCATGAGCAGCTGTGTTATTTTAAAAACTCAGTAAATATATTATGCTGATATTCCCTTAATAACCTGCACAAATCTCATGCACCGTCTTCATGCATCTGTCCCGGGTCTTGGCGAGTTCCCATTTGCTCTTACAATTCACTGGCCACTCCTCCCTAACCCCTCACCCCTGCCTGCTGCTAAGAGGAGGTCCCCCAGTAATGCCCCAGACAGTCTTTCTCTGGGGAACATCCTGGCTCGCTCTAAGGATGTACTGCTTAATGTGGCTAAATGTGGGGGAGAAATCCAGACTCCTATTTAGTAACCACTAAATCATCCCCTTTGTTTTCAGTTCTCCCTTTCAAAGCAATTAAATATGGCACACTTCCTTCTCCCATTCATATCCGTGTTCTCTCAGATGTTGAGTTCTCAGTCTTTTGGTTAAGAAAATTCCTCACTTGGTCCGTTTCAATGGGCACAGCCTCTTTCAGTTTTTCTTTCACTTTTCTACTGCTCTTCTCTGACTTGACAACAAAAACATGCTTTTTAAAAAACTAACTCTGCTCCAACATAACTGACCAAACTCCATGCCTGAAAACAGTCTGTTTCAGACATAGGATGTTTTCACGCTTTTTCCATTTAATAAGCTTTCTGTCTCAATCCACCAAGATGACATGTTGCCGTAAAAGGAGGAAATCTTCCTTTTTATTTGTTCATTGATTGAAAAATACAACATTTCCCTGCCACTGATCTCAGTATGGGTCTCTGAAACCCATGCTCAGGGCTTATGGAGGAAATATTCTAGAACCAACTTGAGGCCCTGTGGATAGCACTCCACAGTCTCTGGAAGCTGAATGAATCCAAGTGTCCACAGCTCCCTTTTTTTCTGGATGAAATTCAAAACAAAAACAAAACAGAATTTGGGAAAGCTGCTCTAGTACTTTCTGTCAAAGCCCCAGTATTAACAATCAAAACATCACGCATGAATGTTCTGGATATACAATTTGGTTGCTTTGGGTAGTTTAAAGTCCCAGTAATATAATGCCAGCCTGTCACTGCAATGATGTACACATCCCGCTGCAACTTTCTAGGCCAACACTTGGCATATCAGCTCCCATGAGCAAGGACTCAGATTCTCCAGAAAGTTGCTTTCTTTCTAAGCGGCACAGAGTATGAGGAAATGTTTGATGCTCAAATCCTACTACTTGTTCCTCTTGCTGTCTTCCTGTCTCAAATCTGGTGAATAAAAGTATCAAATGGTAAACAGACTGGAGATTGCTACTTGGGCCTGGGCCCCAACACAGCATCCTGGTCTATCCGTACCTAAGTAAAGCAGCTGGACCCACTGACAGGCCACGCTGATGTACACAAAGGGTTTTAGACTGAAAAGCTGGCGCAGGGGCCTAGTCCCAAAACGGGATTAAGACCAGCACAGATGAGTTTAATTCACTGAAAAAGAAAACAGTGGAGTACCCATTGGAGTCTGCCACCTGGAAGACACTGACACAGCAATTGAAAGCAGAGCTCAGGGGCCATGGTTGGGGCCAACAGAATGGTCTGAGCCCCGCTCCCCTTGTCCCAGCCCAAGCCCTGGAAGAGCCAGCCTTTCCCCGGACAGCCTGGGCCTCCCAGTGCATCTTTTCTTGGGCCTCAGGAGCAAAGAGCAGAACGCTTGGGGATGCAGCGCTCCCCTGCCCTCAAGCACAGGCCAAAGCTTGAGGGACCCGTGTTTCCAAGCTCAGAATCTGGCCTCAGAGCTGAGCCTCTAATCCCACAGCCCACAGAGCCTCCAGCCCTAAGTGGAGCCCATGTCCCTGCCACAGAACAAAGGGGCGCCATTCTCCATCTCTGACCCTCTCCTCTCCTGTTGCATGAGGTTATTTTATTTAAAACTCAAAGGGGGGGAAAAAAAAACAGAAACCTTACTTACTGTTTCCTGAGGCTT
>NW_006798979.1:2353709-2359580 GCF_000442215.2 Lipotes vexillifer | reverse complement strand
AAAAGAGAATACTGGCCTAAAGCAGTGGTTCTCCAAGCCTGAGGCCTGGTGGAGCAGCATTGATATCACCTGGGAACTTGGCAGAAGCGCAAGCTTATTGGGCCCAGACCCACCAAATCAGAAATGCAGTGGGTGGGGCTTAGCAGTCTTCGGTTTCACATGCTCTCCAGGTGATTCTAATGCACACCCAGATACAGGACCACTGGACTAAACAAGGGCATAATTACACGAATCAGAATGGAAAGGGGCAAACATGCTAAGAAAAAAGCCTACTCCAAGGCTTTCTCTTTGTGGAGAAAGACAAACCTATAGGGGGTGTGGAGAGGAATTCAGACATTTCTTTCCCACCAGATGATTTTTCAGTAAAATAAAAAGATGAGAAATAGTCACTAAGAACCAATTCTGGATTACTGAAATTGGTCTTCTCATTGCTGTCTATCAGGTTTATTTTTCTAGAAATCAAGTTTAGTATTCTACCCTGCTCAAAGACAGTGCTTAGCTAACTATTCCTACTGAGTAAAGCCTCAGTTATCTAGCATGGAAAACAAAGCCAGTCACAACTTGCCTCAAACCATCTTTCGACCTATTTTAAGCTCATGTTCAGTTCTATGCATCAAACACAGATGCTTAGATGCTTATGCTTATGAAGTAAGCAACTTTGAATACAAAAGCAGAAGTTTCCATCCTCCAGGGTAGTCTCCTGTATCAGAAGCCCCCAGGAAGCAAGTTAGCAATGCAAAGGTTCAAATGCATCCCCAGAGAATTGGCTACGGCAGGCCTGGAAGGGGGCCTATATGTATACACTTGTCAAGGGCTTCAGATGAGTCAGCTGAGTCCACGTGAAATCACCTGTTGAGAAATTCTGTTCCACATATTTAATAAACTGTGATCCCTGGCAAGTGCCTAGACTTTAAGCAAGTGCCTATTAATTACTGAGCGGTTAATAGTCATCCTTTCCACATTCAGATATTTCCATTGTATAAAGCCCTCTAACCTACCTCATTGAACCATCCTAACATCTTACAGCGTGAAAACATTTACTTATTTTGCACATTTAAAACACACAATAAGGACAAAAAGAATTCACATCATTTCCACTGAGGTGTCTAGTACTTAAATGCCTTCAAACTTGAAAGGCAGGGACACCAGAGGCAGCACAGCACTGCACGTAGGATTCTAGACGCATCAATAGAACAGCTCTCACTAAGGTCTTCACCTGGGCTCCTTTTCCAAGGAGGGCTTCCACATCTAACTTTAGGTGGCTTTTCAGGGTTGCTCTGACAAAGCGCAGCCGTGATCATTTCTTCTCTTAATTTTGTCATTAACTTATGTTTCCCTTCTCTGCAAAGTCTCAGAACAAATAGATTCTGTTTGCATGAATAAGGCACCATGCTCCCAGGTACAAAGAGAAGTGTAAGTCTGCACAGCTGCACAAGGAAACTTAACCAAGATCCATTTCCAAAGCTTTGCCTGCATCAAAGGTCTTAGAGACCATTTGGGAAAATCTTTCTTTTCTTTGGTTAATCCTTTGAAATTCTTTCCCTTCCACTCCCAGAATTTTAAATTCCTTCATCAAACCAAGCACACACTTTCTAGTAATAGACTAGGAGTCAGAAGCCTGGGTTCTAGTTTTAGATCTGCTACTAGCTGCTGCAGGACTGTGGACAAAACATTTGACCCCACCGAGACTCAGTTTTCCTATCAGCAAAATGGACCTGATGAGGAGATGTATTAGGTGGTCCCTTAAAATTCTTTGGCTCTATGTAGTGGAGAAGGGGTATATGAAATTCTCCATCCAAATCCAGATAGTGTAAAGCATCCTATTCTAAAGAGGATGACCTTGCTCCAAGATATTTCCCTACTCTGGCAGTCATTTCAGGCTGAGATATTTGCACATGCAAGATTCTAAGAGTTGAGGAAGAGGAATGTGGTGGACTCAGAGCTGTTTCATAGCCTGAGGAAAGGTTTTTGTTGTTGTTGTTGTTGTTGTTGTTTGCGGTACGCGGGCCTCTCACTGTTGTGGCCCCTCCCATTGCGGAGCACAGGCTCCGGACGCACAGGCTCAGCGGCCATGGCTCACGGGCCCAGCCGCTCCGCGGCATGTGGGATCCTCCCGGACCGGGGCACGAACCCGTGTCCCCCCCGCATCGGCAGGCGGACTCCCAACCACTGCGCCACCAGGGAAGCCCAGGAAAGGTTTTTAAGAGCTGCCGTTTCACATGTTGTGCCAGAGTGGGGTCGTCTGTGCTACCGAGTCCTTACACTTCTCTCAATCTTATTTCAAGAGAGAATGTTGAGGCTTATCCTGAACTGGAAACTCTGTTAGCCTGAGTTGCAAATACAGCCATGAATTAAAGCACCCTGGAGGCAATGGTCGCTGACCAAGTGTATGAATATTTGGCTCTCTCTGCTGTTAATGGCAGATTGAAAGACAATGTGTGGAAATGGCTTCATTTTACTTTACCAGGCTAAACTAATGTAGGTAATTAAGATTCACTGCCTGACTAACTTCAAATGGCTATACAGAGAGCAACATAATTGTTACTCTCTAAATATCAAGGTTTATCCAATAGTAAAAAGAAACTGTATATAATCGAAGGTCTGGTTATCCATTCGTGTTTGATCCTTAATGACGCACACCCTTTAGAATACTCATGCTGTGTCCTCTGTTTATGAAGGGCGGACAAGAGGGTCCCAGAGGTTAATGACTGTGCAGCTGGTGACCAAGACAGGTCTCAAAGAAGCCCTCATGGTAAGTTAGTGCTCTTTCAAATTAGTCATTGCAAGGATTCATTTTTGTTCAGAGAAATTCTTTATATTTTATTGTTCATGGTTCATTGAGCCATCTGGGATCAAGGGCATTTTGGACATTGGGCAGTGCTGGGGGTAGGGATGAAAGGAAAGAAGGGAGAGTCCTCGTTTTTCCAATGGACTCAAGTGCCATTTATCTTTCATAATCTATCAATAAGGTAAGCTAAACCCCAGCCCCATCCCTCATGAAAAGATGATTTCAAAAGACACACTTTAGAAATAAACTAATTCAGAAAGTGTGTTGCCCAGGGTTTATCAGGCTCTGAACAGTTTCTCACAGAAACACAATAAGCAGTGCCACTTCCGGGATGCTGAGGGAGGCCTGGCTGGCCCCAGAGTGAAGTTCAAGGCTCCGGGAATGCAGAGGAGCTGCCCCGAGGAACAGGAAGGCCAAGGGCCAATAAGTCAAGTACAAGCTGTGTCCTAAGGGGGCCCAGCATCAAGCTGGAGAAACTCACTTCAGCCACCAACCATGAGTAGTGTGCTCCAGCCAATAAGAGGAAACAGAGTCCAGGTGCCAGAAGCCAGGCAGATCCTGGGGAATGTGAGAAATATGAAAAAGACCAAGTTCATCACTGGGCCCAGGTCTGGAATATCCATGGTGTTTTAACAAGCTCCTGGCCCTTGGGGTTTGCCCCATGAATGAATGACTAGATGGACAGTGGCAGATTATCTGTGGGAATAGTGTTTCTTTTCCTTCTTTTTCAAGAGAATATGACGAATCATGTCACAATATTGGCAGGAATGAGAATCTCTGTGGAACCCCTGGGGTGGCCTACTCAGAAGGGCGACCAGTAGGACCATCCTCTTGAGTGAGAAGATCTGATGGGACCCTTTGTGTTTTAAAGTTTTAAAGAGAAAAGCTCATCCTCAGTAAGGGAAAGGAAGGGGTGGATCTGGGTTCCTAAAGTAACGAATGCTTGAACATGTCTTAGCTCCGACACTGGAGGAGGTAGCAATGCTTGAAAACTCACAGTTAACTGGTCGAGCTAAAACTGTCTGTATTCTGACCTGAGAAACCAGCATAGAAGCATTAGCAGTGGACCCAGTCTCTGACCTGGGTCAGCCTTCGTAGCCTCTCCTCCTGATAGCTCAAGGCTTCTGCTGGAGAGACCTGCTTGCTGCCCGCCTCCTTGCGACCCAGCATGCCTGACGTCCCATGCCAATAAGTGGCAGCATCACCGCTGGCCTGCCTCAGCCCACATGTTTGCTGATTGCCCTTTCAATCAAATGCCCTCTCCCCTAAGCACAACAGTGGGGAGGGGGCAGCCCTAAACTGAAAACTCACTGCAGCAGAAAATGGCGACAACGTCCTGGGTCTGCAGCCACTGTGGGAGGGGTACTTGGACCAGTTACTGTGCATGGATGCAACTCACCAAGGGCAACTCCTTCTCAGCCACCAGCGCCTCTTTTGCCAACCGGAAATGAACTGCCCACTCCTTCCACCCTTGGCTACAAGACCCAGCACAGGGACGAGGAAGATTCTATAGGGGAGGACTGAAAACTTGTCAGGGCTTTTACTCAGTATTGATGGCTGGTGTGACGGGGACAGGGGAGAGAGTGAGCATTTGTATTCTAGAGACAGAACGGTCACAGCAAGCACACTCCATTACCACATTGGGGGCATCCCTGTTTCAGAACAAACAAATTAACTAAAGGATGAATGGATTAATTATGTTTATAGGAGATTTGTCCTGTTTTTAAGGCACCAGAAGGACACACCGGTCTTGACTTTAGCCATTCCTGTTTCTGCAAGAAGTGACTTTGCTGTACACCTGAAACTAACATAACATTGTTAATCAACTATACTCCAATATAAAATAAAAAGTTTAAAAAAAAAAAGTGACTTTGGCACCACCAGCGACTGTCAGTCTTAACTACGACCTCAGAAAATTTTGATCCGATGCAAGTTAATTTGCTCTGAGCCATTTCCTAGGGACACAGAAGGTCAGACCTAGAGCCCATCAACCCGATAAGAGGCTCCTATGAGCTCAGGACTCAATGCTGAAAGCAGAGTTTGGTGATCATTTGGAAAAGCATCTTGAGTGGAGAGTGTGTTCTGGCTTGGCCATTGGGAGACTCAAGTTCTAAAGCACAGCTCTACTTACAACCTGTGAGAACTCAACAGGAAAGTGGGAAAGATTTGTCTTTTTGTTTTTTAATTCTCAAAACTTAGCCCAGTGTAGGAACTCAATAAAGCAAAGAGTGGGAAAGAGAGAGCCGGGGACAGAGGGAAAAAACTGGCCTCCCTCATGAACTTTCTATGGTGACCCCACAGAGAGAAGTGGGGAAGATGCTTTGCGAACTAAACACTGCTATGTAAGTTCAAAAGTTTTGTGGGATAAAAGTTAGCCTCTAAATGCCACAATTGGAAGTTTAGCAAAAAGTCTGACAGTCTCGTTTTCAGAACTCTTTGCAAGGGTACTTGATGTGAAGGTGCAAAAAACTAGCAGCTGCTAGTTGCTGCAGTTCTGTCTTCAGCTCCACGATGTTTCCCCTGGCCAAAAATGCACTAAGTTGCCTCTGAGGTTCAAAGCATTCAGCAAACAATGGCGAGGCAGAGCCACGGGAAGCAGGCACCTGATTTCCATGACAAATATGGTAACGCTGTATTAGCTAATGGAGCCACTTTCTGTGTTGCCGGATAGGCATATACAGCAACACAAATTGGAATAGAATGGAACCTGTCCCCTGTTGGTAGAGTTGCCCCAAAGGGATGGAGAGATCAGGAATCAACCCCGCTGGTTTAATACTGAATTGTTTCAAAACCAACTCATAACTGATGCCAAGTAAAAGCACTGTGTACCCATTACAATATGGCATGATTGAAGATTTAAAAAATAAAAGTTTGACAGTCTCTTGTGGAAGGATCCACACAGGATTTTCCTGCATGGAACAAGACCCAGTTTACATAGCCCATGTGCTGGGTCACGGCCCCCCTTCTTTGCAACATGAGGGGTTGATTCCCTTGGGTGTCCTGGGGCCAGGCTCTACTGAGAAGTAAACACCTTGGTGGTACCACATGTTCATGGGTCCCCATTTACACTGTGTCAGGAATAA
>NW_006798979.1:2350923-2353699 GCF_000442215.2 Lipotes vexillifer | reverse complement strand
CTGGTGGCAGAGGAATGCCATCTAGGATGGGACTGTGATCAGGCGGGAGGGAAGGGGGAGATACGGGCTGGCAATGGGTTGCGATACCAGGCCAGGGGTACCCACGGCCAACTGCACTCAGGGCTTCAGTGCATCTTTAAAGAGAAACATGTTCTTAACCATTTGTTGGGTTTTGGGCAGTACAGTTGGGTAGACAAGAGAATAGGTTCTACAACCAGACTGCCTAAGTTCCAACCGTGGCTTTGTTTCTTTCTAGCTCTAAACCTGGATGAGTCTCGTAACTTCTCAATGGACACGGGGATGATGATAGTACCTACCTTGTCAGCTTGTTGAGAAGGCCCTGGGGCTGGTCACAGCCACAGACCAAGTGTTTGGTGATTATTTGCTCTCCTGGAGACTCCTCCCAGGTGTGCCCAGGTCAAACACTTGAATCAAAATCGAATAATTTTGGTAAAAGAGGCATTGGTCAAGCGATAGGCATGTTCACAAACAATGTCTCCTTCAGCCACATATATCTCAGTCTTCACCACAACAGCACGAGGAAGGAGTATTTTGCTTACCACAGACACGAAAACTGAGGTCATAACTGGTGTTCAAGGTGGCACCGCTGATAAGCACACCAGTCTTGGGTCCACCCAGGCCTGCTTCTTAGAAAACAGCACAAGCAAGGGCTGTGTTTGCCAACACAGATCCCATCACCACCAGAAGGATCTGTGCAGACAACATGGTAGTTTCTGAAGGAGATCTGAGTCTAACTTCAGCAGCAGGTGGGAAACAAAATACACTTGGTCCTCTGCACCCACAGATACTGTGCTACACCATTTTATATAAGGGACTTGAGCATCCACAGATTTGGGGATCCTCAGGGGTTCCTGAAACCAATCCCCCACAGACACTGAGGGACAACTACGGTCAGTAGCTGCAGATGGAACATTCTCCCATAATACAGAGGCAGGTCACAAGGCATGGAAGCTACAGGCAGGGACCTCTGAGGCAGAGGAATTTAAAATGTTGCTCCTAATCTTTAATGAAAGATAAAAGCTGAAAACTCAAAGATCCTCTGTTTAAAAATGCCCTTCAGGCTTTGCCCAACTGAATGGGGAAAATATCCCGCTCAAAGCCCTAGAAATATCTGGGGATGTCAGATTCTTGCTTTGGCTGAAAACCAGGTAAGGAGGGATCACGTCTTTGAAGAAGGTATGATGAAGTCTCTGAGCTCCAGGCCCACCAGAAGCCATGCCCAGCGAGGCTTCTCTCTCCCGTCCTAGATGAAATCGTCAGAGACGGCCTCTGGAAGCTTGAGGACGGGGAAGCACCATGTAGCAAGGATTCATCCCTAAACCTAATCTGTATTCCTCAACAACTTCCCTGGAGAAGCTCTCTGCCGTGCCAAAGGGAGAAGATATTTTCATTCCACGTTTTATAGACTTGCTTCCTTGTTGATGCAGGGAATACCACTCTCCTGGCTCCTAACTCTGCTTGATAGGCACAGGTGATTATATGCTTTAATTTCATGTCTTTGAATAGGAAGAAGATGATCGCCAGTAAAGTATATGAAAGTCTTATAACAAACAAAAGTAAAGTGTTATGCAAAACTGTGTAAGGCATGATGGTGATCACGGTTATAAAGATAAATGTTATGCAGCAAAGGGAAGAAAACCTAAATTTTAATGACAGAAGAATAATTAATAAACTGTGGCTTATCTATACGATAGAGGTCTAGACGGCCATTAAAAGCCATTTTACAATGAACTTTTTATGATGAAAGAAACTGTTTATGGACTAGGGCTGTGTGAAAAATCACATACCACCTGCCTGCAGGTAATCTAGATGGACAGATGGACGAAGAGACAATGAGAAGGAAGGAGAAAAGAAGAAAGTTACAATATATAAACAGGATTTACCTCAGAGTGGGTATACCAGTGATGACCTTTATTTTCTCTTTTACTTTTATTTCTTTCGTTCTACCCTGTTTTGTTCTGAAAGCAATTTAAAGTTGTTTACAGAAGGGAGAGGGGGAAGATGGCAGAAGAGTAAGACGCGGAGATCAGCTTCCTCCCCACAGATACACCAGAAATAAATCTACACGTGGAACAGCTCCTACAGAACACCTACTGAATGCTGGCAGAAGACCTCAGACCTCCCAAAAGGCAAGAAAACCCCCACGTACCTGGGTAGGGCAAAAGAAAAAAGAAACAACACAGACAACGGATAGGGACGGGACCTGCACCTCTGGGAGCGAGCCGTGAAGGAGGAAAGGTTTCCACACACTAGAAGCCCCTTCGCGGGCAGAGACTGGGGGTGGCGGAGCGGGGAGCTTCGGAGCCGCGGAGGACAGCACAGCCACAGGGGTGCGGAGGGCAAAGCGGAGAAATTATCGCACAGAGGATTGGCGCCGACCGGCGCTCACCAGCCCGAGAGGCTTGTCTGCTCCCCCGCCGGGGCTGGCGGGGCCAGGAGCTGAGGCTCGAGCTTCGGTCGGAGCGCAGGGAGAGGACTGGGGTTGGCGGCTGAACACAGCCTGCAGGGCGTTAGTGCACCGCGGCTGGCCGGGAGGGAGTCCGGGGAAAAGTCTGGAGCTGCCGAAGAGGCAAGAGACATTTTCTTGCCCCTTTGTTTCCTGGTGCGCGAGGAGAGGGGATTAAGAGCGTTGCTTAAAGGAGCTCCAGAGATGGGCGCGGGCCGCGGCTTAAAAGCGCGGACCCCAGAGACGGGCGGGAGACGCTAAGGCCGCTGCTGCCGCCACCAAGAAGCCTGTGTGCGAGCACAGGTCACT
>NW_006798979.1:2331889-2350789 GCF_000442215.2 Lipotes vexillifer | reverse complement strand
CCCCCCCCGGCCTGAGTGAGCCAGAGCCCCCGAATCAGCGGCTCCTTTAACCCCATCCTATCTGAGTGAAGAACAAATGCCCTCAGGGGACCTACACACACAGAGGCAGGGCCAAATCCAAAGCTGAGCCCCGGGAGCTGTGCAAACAAAGAAGAGAAAGGGAAATCTCTCCCAGCAGCCTCAGGAGCAGCGGATTAAATCTCCACAGTCAACTTGATGTACCCTGCAACTGTGGAATACATGAATAGACAACAAATCATCCCAAATTGAGGAGGTGGACTTTGAGAGCAAGATATATTATTTTATCCCCTTTTCCTCTTTTTGTGAGTGTGTATGTGTATGCTTCTCTGTGAGATTTTGTCTGTATAGCTTTGCTTTCACCATTTATCCTAGGGTTCTGTCCTTCCATTTTTTTGTTTTTTATTTAAAAAAAATTCTTTTTCTTAATAATTATTTTTTAATTTTTATTTTAATAACTTTTATTTTATCTTATCCTCTTTCTTTCTTTCTACCTTTTCTCCCGTTTATTCTGAGCCGTGTTCATGAAAGGCTCTTGGTGCTGCAGCCAGGAGTCAGTGCTGTGCCTCTGAGGTGGGAGAGCCAACTTCAGGACACTGGTCCACAACAGACCTCCAGCTTGACGTAATATCAAACAGCGAAAATATCCCAGAGATCTCCATCTCAACACCAACACCCAGCTTCACTCAACGACCAGCAAGCTACAGTGCTGGACACCCTATGCCAAACAACTAGCAAGACAGGAACACAACCCCACCCATTAGCAGAGAGGCTGCCTAAAATCATAATAAGGCCACAGACACCCTGAAACACACCACCAGACGAGGACCTGCCCACCAGAAAGACAAGATCCAGCCTCATCCACCAGAACACAGGCACTAGTCCCCTCCACCAGGAAGCCTACACAACACACTGAACCAACCTTAGCCACTGGGGACAGACACCAAAAACAACAGGAACTACGAACCTGCAGCCTGCAAAAAGGAGACCCCAAACACAGTAAGATAAGCAAACTGAGAAGACAGAAAACACACAGCAGAAGAAGGAGCAAGACAAAAACCCACCAGACCTAACAAATGAAGAGGGAATAGGCAGTCTACCTGAAAAAGAATTCAGAATCATGATAGTAAAGATGACCCAAAATCTTGGAAATAGAATGGACAAAATGCAAGAAACATTTAACAAGGAACTAGGAGAACTAAAGAGGAAACAAGCAACGATGAACAACACAATAAATGAAATTAAAAATACTCTAGAAGGGATCAATAGCAGAATAACTGAGGAAGAAGAACGGATAAGTGACCTGGAAGATAAAATAGTGGAAATAACTATTGCAGAGCAGAATAAAGAAAAAAGAATGAAAAGAACTGAGGACAGTCTCAGAGACCTCTGGGACAACATTAAATGCACTGACATTCGAATTATAGGGGCTCCAGAAGAAGAAGAGAAAAAGAAAGGGACTGAGAAAATATTTGAAGAGATTATAGTTGAAAACTTCCCTAATATGGGAAAGGAAATAGTTAATCAAGTCCAGAAAGCACAGAGAGTCCCATACAGGATAAATCCAAGAAGAAACACGCCAAGACACATATTAGTCAAACTATCAAAAAATTAAATACAAAGAAAACATATTAAAAGCAGCAAGGGAACAACAACAAATAACACACAAGGGAATCCCCATAAGGTTAACAGCTGATCTTTCAGCGGAAACTCTGCAAGCCAGAAGGGACTGGGAGGACATATTTAAAGTGATGAAGGAGAAAAACCTACAACCAAGATTACTCTACCCAGCAAGGATCTCATTCAAATTTGATGGAGAAATTAAAACCTTTACAGACAAGCAAAAGCTGAGAGAGTTCAGCATCATCAAACCAGCTTGACAACAAATGCTAAAGGAACTTCTCTAGGCAAGAAACACAAGAGAAGGAAAAGACCTACAAAAACAAACACAAAACAATTAAGAAAATGGGAATAGGAACATACATATCGATAATTACCTTGAATGTAAACTTTCCTCAATATAATAAAGGCCGTATATGACAAGCCCACAGCCAACATCATCCTCAATGGCGAAAAACTGAAAGCATTTCCACTAAGGTCAGGAACAAGACAAGGTTGCCCACTCTCACCACTCTTATTCAACATAGTTTTGGAAGTTTTAGCCACAGCAATCAGAGAAGAAAAGGAAATAAAAGGAATCCAAATCGGAAAAGAAGAAGTAAAGCTGTCACTGTTTGCAGATGACATGATACTATACATAGAGAATCCTAAAGATGCTACCAGAAAACTACTAGAGCTAATCAATGAATTTGGTAAAGTAGCAGGATACAAAATTAATGCACAGAAATCTCTGGCATTCCTATATACTAATGATGAAAAATCTGAAAGTGAAATCAAGAAAACACTCCCATTTACCATTGCAACAAAAAGAATAAAATATCTAGGAATAAACCTACCTAAGGAGACAAAAGACCTGTATGCAGAAAATTATAAGACACTGATGAAAGAAATTAAAGATGATACAAACAGATGGAGAGATATACCATGTTCTTGGATTGGAAGAATCAACATTGTGAAAATGACTCTACTTCCCAAAGCAATCTATAGATTCAATGCAATCCCTATCAAACTACCACTGGCATTTTTCACAGAACTAGAACAAAAAATTTCACAATTTGTATGGAAACACAAAAGACCCCGAATAGCCAAAGCAATCTTGAGAACAAAAAATGGAGCTGGAGGAATCAGGCTGCCTGACTTCAGGACTATACTACAAAGCTACAGTAATCAAGAGAGTATGGTACTGGCACAGAAACAGAAAGATAGGTCAATGGACCAGGATAGAAAGCCCAGAGATAAACCCATGCACATATGGTCACCTATCTTTGATAAAGGAGGCAGGAAGGTACAGTGGAGAAAAGACAGCCTCTTCAATAAGTGGTGCTGGGAAAACTGGACAGGTACATGTAAAAGTATGAGATTAGAACACTTCCTAACACCATACACAAAAATAAGCTCAAAATGGATTAAAGACCTAAATGTAAGGCCAGAAACTATCAAACTCTTAGAGGAAAACATAGGCAGAACACTCTATGACATAAATCACAGCAAGATCCTTTTTGACCCACCTCCTAGAGAAATGGAAATAAAAACAAAAATAAACAAATGGGACCTAATGAAACTTCAAAGCTTTTGCATAGCAAAGGAAACCATAAAGAAGACCAAAAGACAACCCTCAAAATGGGAGAAAATATTTTCAAATGAAGCAACTGACAAAGGATTAATCTCCAAAATTTACAAGCAGCTCATGCAGCTCAATAACAAAAAAACAAGCAGCCCAATCCAAAAATGGGCAGAAGACCTAAATAGACATTTTTCCAAAGAAGATATACAGATTGCCAACAAACACATGAAAGAATGCTCAACATCATTAATCATTAGAGAAATGCAAATCAAAACTACAATGAGATATCATCTCACACCGGTCAGAATGGCCATCATCAAAAAATCTAGAAACAATAAATGCTGGAGAGGGTGTGGAGAAAAGGGAACCCTCTTGCACTGCTGGTGGGAATGTGAATTGGTATAGCCACTATGGAGAACAGTATGGAGGTTCCTTAAAAAACTACAAATAGAACTACCATATGACCCAGCAATCCCACTACTGGGCATATACCCTGAGAAAACCATAATTCAAAAAGAGTCATGTACCTAAATGTTCATTGCAGCTCTATTTACAATAGCCCAGAGATGGAAACAACCTAAGTGTCCATCATCGGACGAATGGATAAAGAAGATGTGGCACATATATACAATGGAATATTACTCAGCCATAAGAAGAAACGATACTGAGTTATTTGTAGTGAGGTGGATGGACCTAAAGTCTCTCATACAGAGTAAAGTAAGTCAGAAAGAGAAAGACAAATACCGTACGCTAACACATATATATGGAATCTAAGGAAAAAAAATGTCATGAAGGACCTAGGGGTAAGACGGGAATAAAGACACAGACCTACTAGAGAATGGACTTGAGGATATGGAGAGGGGCAAGGGTAAGCTGTGACAAAGTGAGAGAGTGGCATGGACATATATACACTACCAAACGTAAAATAGATAGCTAGTGGGAAGCAGCCGCATAGCACCAGGAGATTAGCTCGGTGCTTTATGACAACCTAGAGAGGTGGGATAGGGAGGGTGAGGGAGGGAGACACAAGAGGGCAGAGATATGGGAACATATGTATATGTATAACTGATTCACTTTGTTATAAAGCAGAAATTAACACACCATTGTAAAGCAATTATACTCCAATAAAGATGTTTTTTTTAAAAAGTTGTTTACAGCATACATACAAGATAAAATTAAATTTGAGAAAATGTAAGCAGATGAGGAATAAATATAAGAAAGATAAGCTATAGCCAGCAGGGTGGCTGGTATGTGGAATGAATTCTGTGAAGCCCTACACAGTAGACAGAGATCGACCACACATTCACTCCTAAGCTTTCTAGCCACCAACACAGAGAGGGAGACACAGTAGATGATGTGGCTTCTACTTCATTTTGAGGACAAAATGAAGCATTCACAGGAAAATAAAGCAAAATGATTCCATTTAAGAAAACAGGAAATGCTCAACATCATTAATCATTAGAGAAATGCAAATCAAAACTACAATGAGATATCATCTCACACCAGTCAGAATGGACATCATCAAAAATATCTAGAAACAATAAATGCTGGAGAGGGTGTGGAGAAAAGGAAACACTCTTGCACTGCTGGTGGGAATGTGAATTGGTACAGCCACTATGGAGAACAGTATGGAGGTTCCTTAAAAAACTACAAATAGAACTACCATATGACCCAGCAATCCCACTACTGGGCATATACCCTGAGAAAACCATAATTCAAAAAGAGTCATGTACCTAAATGTTCATTGCAGCTCTATTTACAATAGCCCAGAGATGGAAACAACCTAAGTGTCCATCATCGGACGAATGGATAAAGAAGATGTGGCACATATATACAATGGAATATTACTCAGCCATAAAAAGAAACGATACTGAGGTATTTGTAATGAGGTGGACAGATCTAGAGTCTGTCATACAGAGTGAAGTAAGTCAGAAAGAGAAAGACAAATACTGTATGTTAACACATATATATGGAATTTAAGGGAAAAAAAATGTCATGAAGAACCTAGGGGTAAGACAGGAATAAAGACACAGACCTACTAGAGAATGGACTTGGGGATATGGGGAGAGGGAAGGGTGAGCTGTGACAGGGTGAGAGAGAGGCATGGACACACATACACTAACAAACGTAAGGTAGATAGCTAGTGGGAAGCCGCCGCTTAGCACAGGGAGATCAGCTCGGTGCTTTGTGACCGCCTGGAGGGGTGGGATAGGGAGGGTGGGAGGGAGGGAGACGCAAGAGGGAAGAGATATGGGAACATATGTATATGTATAACTGATTCACTTTGTTATAAAGCAGAAACTAACACACCATTGTAAAGCAATTATACTCCAGTAACGATGTCAAAAAAAAAAAAACAGGAAAGAAAGCTCTCCCATGTTCTCTGCTCATCGGGACACTGTGGAAGGTGGTAAATAGTGGGGCAAAGTGTGTCACCCTCCGTGACCCAGCGAGTCACCTTCAGGGGATCCAAGCAGACTCTGTGTGAGGTCAAGACACAGTGTCAAAGTAAGCATGACAGCTACAGTGCAGGGCGGGTTACTAATTCCAGGCTCTGTGATGACTTCTGCAAACTATCTCATCTAATCTTCACACAGCCCTACATTGTATTATCATCATTCCTCAGAGACCTGGATGCAGTTTAGAGAATAATTCAAACTCAATCAGCTGGCACGTGGCAGGGCCAGTATTCAGACTCTCCATGCCCAACGTGGTTCACCATCACGCCCTATTGCTTTTCAATCCAGAAAAAAATAAGCAGTGTTCCATACAGGGCAATGGCACAATGCCAAAATGTAGTTCAGTGAAAAAAAGCCCAACAGGGGATCGTTTTTCTCTCTCTCTTTTTTTTTTTTTTGTATTTCCAAGCTTTGGCCAATGATTAGGTTTACTTTTACGTTGTCCACCCTTTTGGATTCCCTGCAGCACTTCTCAAGCCACTCTGACTTCCACTGCTTCCAGCTGACTTTCAGAGTTCTGGAGGCATCCGTTTCTCTCCACCTGATGAAGGACCTCCCTGGGGATGCAGAGAATCACCTTGCTTGTAAATAAGCTCCTCCTCATGCTGCAGCTTCTGCAGTGCCAACGTTAAGCCCATCAATCAACTATTTCCATGAGGTGAATCTTCAAACTGAACAGAAATCAACTGTGAACACATCACTGAGCCCCTCCTGCGCAGCCCTTTTTCGCCTCATGTATCTCCGATTCCTCACCCCATCCTTTGGAGGGCATGTTCTATTAGACCCAACAGGTGGAGGAAGTAAGTAGGGAGACCCAGGAATTTAAAATGGTATTAAACTGACCGAAACAATATTTACTAGAACTGGTAATGTTGATTGGAAATAAGTGCCCTCATACATTCACATTTGGAATATAAACAAGAATAACCTTCATTCCTGAGGACAGTTTTATAAAGCATGCCGACAGCGTTGACAGTATACAGAGCCTTTGAACCAGAAATTCCACTTGAGTAGATTATTCTAAGGAGACAAGGATAAATGAAGGCAAAATTTAGCTAGTAGGATGTTTCCTAGCACTGTTATAATAGGGCAAGCCTGGAAGCCAAATGTCTAAAAATAAGAGTTTGTTTAAATAAATTGGGGTCTACCTTTATAAACAACAGCACGCATCCACATAAAAGCAATGTCGTAGAACGAACTATATTGACTTTAAAATTATTTTTGCTTCTCATGTATTTAAAATGAGGAAAGTGGGTAACAAAACAACTTGTGCCACATGATGTCATTTTTCAAAGAAACACCGTAATATGAATGTGTAAGGAAACAAATCTAGAAAGATATAAATCTATACTCGAAAATGTTGATAGTAGTTATTTCTAGAGTTATTACCAGTAGATTTTAATTTCTTCTTTTTGTATATATGTTGTTTAAAGTAACCCATAGTGAAGATGAATTACTCTGTAAAAAAAATGAAAAGGAATTTAAAAATGAAACAGGCAAAACATACCAAGCCTTCAGTTTTGCATTTCTGTTTATATAAAACAAAAGAGCCAAGATATGGATTAAAAAAACTGACAAAGCCAGGTCAGAATATTCTTCTGTGTTTGTCTCTGGCATTGCCGTGAGCGGAGCTAAAGATGTAACAACCCTTCACATCAGGTGGAGGTTGACGGAAGACACCCATGTAAGTATGGCACTGTCTCTTGAGGGATGCCAACCCAGGGATGTCAATAAAAGTAACCCAGAGCTTTCTCTCTCTAACGCATTCAAGTTCAAACCAATTTTTATAATATTCGTAAGAAATTTCCTTTCACCCAAACCCTCCCCATCTTTGATTTCACAAGCCCACACCTACCCCAATGGACCCAGCAGTGGTTTATTATAGCTTTCACGGAAGCAGAAAGCACTTGGTAATCAAAGATAATTCTGCTCCCCCGTGAATAAACGCAGTTCAGACTTGTCTGCCACTAAAAGTCCTCAAAGGAATAGAAGACATCAATGCATATGATTTTAGTTCTAAACTGTTTTTAAAGTATGTTCCAGCACACTTAATAGCAGAGTGAGCTAATGTACATCAGCACTTCTTTTTCTTGAAAGCTGCTTCCGTGTGTGACTGAACAGAAAGATGCATCCTGGCCTTTCATCTAAAATAGCATCCAAGAAAGTGACTGTTTTCCTTCGCCCCTTTCCTTTTCCCTGGTTTGGGAAAACTTTCATTCTCTAACAGAAACGTATTAAGTTTCTGCTAGAAAACGCAAATATGACCATGTTTCATTGCAGTGGCTTTCAAATGGTACCCTGTACAACCTCCCTTGCCTTGTTTCTGCTAGACCAACTGCCAAGCAAATTCTGGGCTTCCAGATAAAATGTCAAGGAGTTTCAAGGCTTAAAAATGTTAGAAGGCCACTCACCAAACGGCGGTAGGGATACAAGGCCCCTCATGATGTAACCTTAGCTTGCCTCTCTCCATAGTTCCATGAATTACTTGGATGGTTTGCAAGTCCAGTGTACACCTTGTTCTTTCATGCCTCAGTGGCTTCCCACACTCTGCCCTCTCTACTGAATCCACCTTCCTACCCTTGACTGCCTAGGAACTGCTGACACACTTGCTCAGACATCCCCCGCTTTATGAAGCATTCAATGAACAAGGTCCTTTCCAACTTTCCCAGCAAGGTCAGCCCCTCCAATGTCAAGGCTGCTTCCTGTAGCTTAGAGATAATCCCATTATTACATGGGTCACACTCAGCTAGAGTCATGTTTTACATGTACACCTTCTTTACCAGAAAGTAAGAGTTTTGAGAGCAATGTCTAGGTCATATCTCTTTGTGATCCCAGAGTTAGCATAGCACTCTTCTCAATAACTAAGGGCTCATAAAACTTAGTTGATCTAGACCAAAAGGCTATGTTGGATCATCAGAGAGAGTGAAGAGAAAGGGAAAAGGGAAGTGGGGGGAGGAAGAGAAGATGGGAAAAGTGGAAGATACAGGAGAGGAGGGAGAGAAAGAGGGGAGTTTGGGGTGAAATGCTCAAGAATGTGATGGTTTCAGAGTCTTGTAATCTGGCTTTTTGTGTGGCCAAAATTTTCTTACCGTATTACATTTGTTGTCTAATTGATGTCAAGAGAAGGTGAGCAAATAGGTAGTAACATTAAACTTTGTGCGTTTCCAGGAGAAAGTGCAGTGTTGGGGAATCTGTAGGTACATATTGGGACAGCAAGACACTCTTAAATGTGTGTTTTGACAACTTATGCTTGAGAAATGATTATTAGACATCTAAATATCTTTCATATATCTTTGTCCACTTTGCCTTTAAAATTCTCCATGACAACATTTCTCTAAGTATGTTCCATGGACTAGGTGGTGGGTGAGAAAAAGATCAAATAATTCCTGGCTTTTTCCCTAACACTTTTAGGAAACGTTAAGTTAAATTAAAAAATTCTTTGTCTGCAAGACTACCCAGGTCTTTAAAATACTGTTACACGTTTTGAATCTCTACGAGTATTCAGAATGTCTCAAATTCAGTTGACCATAGAATCCCTTTTTGATAGTGCATCCTCTAGGTCTAAAACACACCTTAGAAAATGAAGTCCTACATAGTAAGTAGGGTAGAATATCGTTCCTTGCCATTTATAAAGGGCACCGATACTAAAGAAAGTGATATCCTCAAGAGCACACGGCGAGCAAGAGTGAGGATTTCAAGCCAAGTACCAGAGACATTAGTTCACTGTGATTCCTAATCACTTTGAATATAATGCAATTTAGATTTGGGGAATGTTTATTTTGGCCTGAATCAAATTTCATACTTCAGAATTAGGTGTGGAACTTTTAGACACCCCCAGGCTTTATCTATGGAGTCCCACATGCACAGGTAGTCCTGAAACAGGCTTAATATAATGGGAGTTTTAAAGCCAGAGCCCAGGACTTCCCTGGTGGTCCAGTGGTTAAGACTCCACGCTCCCAGTGCAGGGGGCATGGGTTTGATCCCTAGTCAGGGAACTAAGATCCCACATGTCACATGGCACGGCAGAAAGAAGAAAAAAAAAAGCAAAGCCAGAGCCAAGCCCTGAGGCTTGGTCATTAAGCATAGATGGAGAAGCTACAGTGATCTCCCCCGACATACAAGCCACTGTTAAAATGTACACTTTGATAGATTTTCATGGAAATAAGCAGTAATTTCCTAGTACTTAGACATTGACATAGATAATAGACTAATAAAATAGATCTGAAAGAAGACAGATATTCACACTGCAATTCAGATTAACTTATTTTGTCCGTCAATATCACTGGAAATAAAATTTTCTGGTCACAATCTTCCTCTTATAACAATAATGTCATAAAACAGAAGCTACTAGAAGGTATAACCTTCTTTTTAGCCTTACACTAAAACCACTATAGATTTTCACCACCAAATCATTCTAGATTCATATAATCCATTTTCCACTTCAAGGCACATCCTAAGGATCATCACTGTCAGAACCAGACATTGTTTCAAGAAAAGCATCAGAGCAGAGATCAAGAGACTGGCTCTGCTGTCAATTAGTTTATGACCTTAAGCGAGTCATTTGCTCCCCCTAAACTTTGTTGCTATAATCCTATGCCGTCTCAGCAGTGACCGCTAGCCACAGTTGGCAACTCTGCCCCAGAAATGCAGCTAGCCCTCACTGAAGTATGCTGTAAATGTAAAACACATACTCAATTTCAGATACTTAAAATGAGAAAAAGAATATGAATATCTCAACACATTTTATATTGAATTCACATTGAAATGATACTATTCTTGAAGTATTGGGTTGATTAAATATATAATTAATTTCACTTATCTCTTTTTACTGTAGTTTTTTAAATGTGGCTATTAGAAAATTTAAAATTACCATTGTGACTCGCTTTATATTTACATGGACAGCCTTGATCTGATCTGTCAAATGAGGTCATGGTTTCAGATCACTGCAGAGTTACCTTCCAGCCCTGAACTTTTAAGATGGAACATTTGATAGAGAATAGAACCCGGGAAGATGTGAGGCAACAACACTGACTGAAAGAACCAGCAAGACAATGTTCCAGAGGAGACTCTGAGCTTGAAGAATCACAGAGGAAACACTGGGTGTGCCGAAGGGGAATGGGAAGGGGAGAAGCCACTAGGGGGAGGGGGAAGGGTCCGGGGACTGAAGGGGGACATGGAAGAGATCAACAGAAGCAGCAAAACTTCTCTCATGATGTTGCCAAGGGTGGATATTGATAGATTCAGCAATTCAGCAATGTATTTCCCTTGGTTTGTGCCTTACTTCCTCAAACTGGTAAACACTGGTTGGAAGTTACTGAGAAGGGCATGTCCACCTTCGCGGAAGGATAAGCGGTTAAGGAGGAGGAAGCTGAACAAGAAAGCCTGGCTCAATAACTTGGACCGAGTCCTTCAATCTCCCATCCACTCTCCTCAAACCTCATCCTAAGCCCCTTGGGCAGACTGTCAAGAGGAGGCTTCATGGAACAAAGAATCACTGAAAAGGATTGTGAAAATAAAAGCATTTTAGCTTGGTGAGGAGCACTCCGATTCAGAAGGAAAATGCTTCCCACGACCTTGTCTTCTGGGGGAAAGAAAAAGGAACCCAGAGTCAGTTCATCAGACTCTGAAAATGAAAATGACCAGAGAGTGAAGCAAGTTTACATGCTTGATAACCACATGATTAGAGAAAAAAACCTTTGCAAATCCTGACATAATTTCAGAGAAGTCTGAAGAAGGAAAGCTGGGAAATTTACAGATGAGAACTCTTTTTTTTTTTTTTTTTTTTTTTGCGGTACGCGGGCCTCTCACTGCTGTGGCCTCTCCCGTTGCGGAGCACAGGCTCCGGACGCGCAGGCTCAGCAGCCGTGGCTCACGGGCCCAGCCGCTCCGCGGCACGTAGGATCTTCCCGGACCTGGGCACGAACCCGTGTCCCCTACATCGGCAGGCGGACTCTCAACCACTGCGCCACCAGGGAAGCCCTATAGATGGGCATTCTTGATGTGAGTTCTAGAAAGGTGTCTCTAGTTTGGGAATAGGGGAATTCATTTGAACTTGCTATAGGGCAAAACAGAATAAGCCCCCATAGGAGCCTTCTTAAGAATACTAATGCCATTTCCCACACCAATTTCCAGCAATTCACTCACCAGCAATGTAGGGATGCATGACACATTTTAATTTTCAATCTCATGGTTAAAAAAAAAATAGTATTTCATTCTTGCTTTCATTTGCATTTTTTCAACCAATTTTCAGATGTCTACTAGCCATCTAAAATTATCATTCTGTGAAATGTCTATTTATGTTCTTTTATCCACATTTCTATTGGACTGTCTTATCCTACCAATTTATAGGATTTCTAGCACTTGGGGTGCTAGAAATAAAGTGTTGTAAATGTCTTTGCCCAGCCAAAAAAAAAAAAAAAAAAGAATACTAATGCCAGAAAAACAACATGAGCACCCATTTGCTGGTGTTTCTCCCAAGGGAAAGGACTCAGGAGCATTTGGGTTGAAACAGTTCTTCTCTATGTGGAAAGCTTAACATATGTCGTCTCAGGCTTTCCAACTGCCTTCCACGACTCCCAGAACTCCTAGGAAGTCAAATTATCCCCTCTCTGTTTCTTCCTGAGAACCAGTGAGACCACAACATCCTACCCCAAGTCCCATCACGTTTTTACAGATCAGATTAAGTCAAGCCCAGAGGAGACATGTGACTCTGGACAGTCTTTGAGTTGGCTGATGGTAAAGCTTGGCTAGAATCCAAGCCCCCTAAGTTAAATCATTGAATATTGCCTTGGGCTTCCTGAGCAGGGCAGCACAGGATTATAACACATCATAGAGTAGCTGTATTGATTATCTAGACCGCCTGCACTGCATCCCAACCATTGAAAAGAAACACCCAACAATCTCTTTGACAGATGAACATCTGTGGGTCTGTTGATCACAGATGATGGAGGTCAAAATTTTATTTCTGATGTTCAAAATCCACTTAAAAGTTTCCAGAAAAAGATAAAGCATAGTATGATGTTTAAAATGAATTACAGTCTTTAAGCATTAAAATATGTACTATTCAATGTTTGTTTCCTCTAACCAGTTAATCACTGCATCAACTGAAACTTGAAATCTAAGTCAACTTTGGCTTAGCTTCAGATGAATGAAGCTTTGTTCAGTTTTGAGTCCTCATTAGAATAGCCCCAGAAAGTTTCTGAAAGGAATCCTGCCATGCAGAGCAGAATAAAAGATAATAATGAAGATTTTCTGTACTAGGAATGTACTACTATAGTTTTACTAAGTTAGAGAAGTTCTAGATAATGGATAAACCTGGGGCTGGGAAGAAGCATTACACTCACTGATATGGAATTTTTAAAAGTAAGTGTGGTTGTGCAAATTGATTTATTAAGGAAAAATAGTGTGAATCTCAAAAAGAAATCTCATCCCATAAAGGAAGTCAAAGAAAAAACACTTTTGCTCTCATGTAATCCAACCCCTTCATTTTGGGGACAGGCACATTGAGACCCAGACTGGGACAGTAGAATTTTCCTTCCTCACAAAATGATGCTAGCCATCTAGAGCTAAGTTGAGCAGTGTTACAGTTAGGCAACGGGTCTTATAGAAATCAGAGAAGTATTTAGTAGCTTCATTTTTTTCCCCTTTTATTTCTTTTATATGTTTTAAAACTACTGGTGAAACAGGTGGAATTTGGTGTCCAGTCTTTTTTTCTTAAAAAAATGGAGCAGGGAAGAGATTTAAATCCCTTTCTAATGTAGAGATTAATAACAGCTCTGCCACTGGGTCCAAGAAGTTGTTCAATGCTATATATAAAAAAAGAAGTTATATATCAATTGTTGATTTAGAAATACCCAGTTAGCTACATAGTAACTGGTTGTGAAATCTTGACACCTCCACCCAAAGTTATTTATTTGTTGGTTGGTTGATTGGTTGGTTCTGCCCAACACAGCCTAGTAATGTTTTGAGGCAAAAATGTTAGATCTCTACCTCCAGCAAATTTGAAAATACATTTTGAGGACTTTTGCTTCTGAGCAAAAGAGAAATCTTCAAGACACCACAATTATTCCACCAAAAAAAATCAGAAAAGCAAGATAAATCAAAACAAACAAACAGGTATTTCAAAGAATCAGAGAAGCCATGAGGAATAAGATTAAGACTGTAAAACTGGGCTTCCCTGGTGGCGCAGTGGTTGAGAGTCCGCCTGCCGATGCAGGGGACACGGGTTCGTGCCCCGGTCTGGGAGGATCCCACGTGCCGCGGAGCGGCTGGGCCCGTGAGCCATGGCCGCTGGGCCTGCGCGTCCGGAGCCCGTGCTCCGCAACGGGAGAGGCCACAACAGTGAGAGGCCCGCGTATCGCAAAAAAAAAAAAAAAACAAAACAAGACTGTAAAACTCTGGAGGAGGAAGCCCCTTGCAGAGGAGCACTGGGGACGTCCTGCCTTTCTGAGAGGTGTCTACTGATCATGGGTGAAGGCTGAAAGCTGAGACCCTAGGCTGGGGGCAGGCAGAGGGCCTCTACTGTGAGACAGAAACCAGCAGAGCTGATGTCAGTGCAAAAACCTGCAATGACAAAATTGAGCATGGCATGGCCCCAAAGAGTGTGTTTTCACCATTAAAAGATGTACTAGGGCTTCCCTGGTGGTGCAGTGTTTGGGAGTCCGCCTTCCAATGCAGAAGACACGGGTTCGTGCCCCGGTCCGGGAGGATCCCACATGCCGCGGAGCGGCTGGGCCCGTGAGCCATGGCCGCTGAGCCTGCGCGTCCAGAGCCTGTGCTCCGCAACGGGAGAGGCCACAACAGTGAGAGGCCCGTGTACCGCAAAAAAAAAAGATGTACTAAATTCCACAGGTACATGGGGCGGGAGACTAAAGGGTTAAATCAAACCTTCTGAAGAGCAGACTGGGATTTTCCACAAGCTCCCAGGAAGAAAACACACCTCACTGGGGAAAGAGCCATGAGAAACATGAATGAGAGCTGAAAGTTCTTGATGAGGTGACTGGTCACTTTTCCAGGGGGCACTGGCCTATCTGGGAAGAACCAGAAGCTGAGGATCCAGGCCTGGTCCCTGGCCCCTGTCAAGGGGCTGCTGCTGGGATATGAAGAAACCAAGAGAGCTGAACCTTTATACCCCTTGAACAACAGCTCCCCATTTCCCCCTCCCCAGCACCTGGTAACCACTATTCTACTCTGCTTCTGTGAGTTTAACTATTTCATATTTGTCATATAAGTTGATTCAAGCAGATTTGTCCTTCTGTGTCTGGCTTATTTCATTCAGCATGATGTCCTCCAGTTCCATCCATGTTATTGCAAATGGCAGGATTTCCTTCTTTTTTTAAAAGGCTAAATAACATTATGCTGTATACCACATTTTTCTTTATCCATTCTTCCATCCATAGACATGTTCTAGGGATCTGTTCTGTAGTATCATGCCTGTAGTTAACAATACTGTGTTAAATACTGTTAAATACTGTGTTAAAAATTTTGTTACAAGGGTAAATCTCATGTTAAGTGTTTGAAAGAGAGAAAAAAAGAAGGGAAGGGGGGAGGGAGGGAGGGAGGAAGGGAAGGAGAGAGAGAGAGAAAGAAAGAAAGGAAAAAAGAAAGAAAGAAAGAGGGAAAGCAAGCAAGCAAGCAAGCAAGCAAGAAAGAAAGTCTAGCACACGTTAAGCACTAATAAATGCTAACTACTATAATTCACTTCCCTGTAAAAAAAAAGAAAGAGAGAGAAACAAAGAAAGAAAGAAAGTCTAGCACATTAAGCACTAATAAATGTTAACTACTATAATTTGCTTCCCTGTAAAAAAAAAAAGAAAGAGAAAGAAAGAGAAAGAAAGAAAGAAAGAAAAGACAGAAAGAGAGAAAAGGAGGGAAGGGGAGAGGGAGGGAGGAAAGAAGGGAAGAAAGAGAGAGAAAGAAAGAAAGGAAAAAAGAAAGAGAGAGAGAGAGAGGGAAAGAAAGAGAAAGAAAGAAAGAAGGAAAGAAAGAAAGTGTAGCACATGTTAAGCACTAATAAATGTTAACTACTATAATTCACCTCCTTGTAAAAAAAAAAGAAAGAGAGAGAGAGAGAGAAACAAAGAAAGGAAGTGTAGCACGTTAAACACTAATAAATGTTAACTACTATAATTTGCTTCCCTGTAAAAAAAAAAGAGACAGAGAGAAAGAAAGGAAAGAAAGAAAGAAAGAAAGAAAGAAAGAAAGAAAGGAAAGAAAGGAAAGAAAGAAAGAAACCAGCAGAGCTTTGCATAGTTGCTTCGGGGACAAATAACAAAATAAGAGACTTGAAAACCTACAAACTGAAACTAGTCTCTGTCTAAGGACGTAGCCTCCTTTAGGGGTAAGCCAAAAACCTCTCACGATGGCCTTTGCTTTTCCAACCCGTCTAATCTCTCTGTTTTGTGGGTTCTCTTAGCCTTTCTGTTCATTCTCCCAAAGAAGATGTCCCATCACTTGCAACTCAAGAAATAAATAATAATCAGCCATTTCTTCATCACACTTTTTGAACCTTTTTTGAAAGTTATCTTTCCAGGTTAATAACTGCTGTCCTTATGTGACTTACACATAGGCAAAATGATATATTTTAAAAACGATCTGTGGCCTGATTATCACCAAAGATCAAAGCTGTACTGTGGCAGACACAGGCCATGGATCTGGAGAAGAAAATCAAGGTGTGTGCTGCAAGAGGGTTAGAAGAAGCAGAAAGGAGAAAAGATGGGTCTGGAGCCGGTGCTCTGAAGGCCTGTGTAGACCTCACTGCATGCCTCACTGATTTGGTACAAAGCTCATACTGACTCATAATGAGTTCATTTCTCATGTCTCTGTCTTATTCCTCAAACTCCAAGTAAACTGTAAACTTCTCAAAGGCAAGGTCTTAAATATCTCACAGCAGCTAGCCCTGCTGTGAACGCAAGACAAGGTCACAGAAAGAGAAAGGAATAAAGAAGCCAGTAGCTGAAGGGAGGAAAAGGAGAGAAGGGGCAGGCCTCCAAATCAGAGTGCTGCACAAAGTATACCAAGGCATTCTTTGATCACGGAGAGTTAGCCAAGGCCCTTTTAAGGTCTGGTGTCCACCTTGCAGACAGCCTTCCAGGGCCCAGGCTGTAGCTCTCGTCTAACAGCCTGCTTAGAAATGAGCTGAAAGGCACTTAATGGAGTTCCATGAGGTTCCCAGTTCCGGACGACCTGCCGTGTTTTGTTTAGGGGCACAAAACTGGACCCCATCTTTGTGGAAAAGCAGTGAGACTCCTGGGAAGACTGCTACACCTCACCAAGAAAAGAACCAGAAAGTACTGCTTTGTTACAAAATAAAAGGCTCTTACTTATTCGTATGCATTTGTTCGTTTTCTTTCTCCTTGTGTATTTGTTATATTGTTCCCTAAACTAATTACCTAATTACAGAGAGTGAAAGCATTTAAAGGATTAAAGTGAGATCCCTCCCATGTAATGTGGAGGTAGAGGTGCTTATTAATGGCTCCACTGAAAAATGCTCCAACCCCTCCCACCCAGCCGCTGAATCATTCATTAATCTGTTTCCTCTACCCAAGTGTTTAACCAGCAGCGTTAATCCCTCTAAGGTACCTGTAAATACCATTGGTCATTTATACTAAGTCCTTTAATTAATCACATTAGTGGTCAGTGTTGACTCTCTTCTTTCCCTCAAGCCATTCGTGCAATTTCCTGGGGAAAGAACCAACTAGAACACACGTTTCTAAGAATGGCTGCAAGGCACCTTGGAACCAATTATTCCTTCAAGATGGGAGTCACTAACATTTCAGACTAGAGAAGTCAAAACGGGGCTATTTTTATTTTGACGCACGGATGTGGCTGACATTTGTATTCTGCTCTAGATAGAGAAGGACAAGAGGCATCCACAGAAAAAGCAGCTGCTCAAAAGCATCGCTTGGGCAAGTCAGAGACCCATGGAAACCAGCACACTTCTGTACCAGGCCCCTGGGCAGATGCATTAGCTGAGGTAAGCCAGGTTATACCGCAGGAACGAACAACTCCGAAAATTGCATAAAGGGTTGCTATCTCATTCATGCCCATTTGGGGTTAGGTCTGAGTGGCATCCTCGCATTTGCTCAGCGGTGCAGCCTGCGTCAATTGTGTAACCGCATCGTCTCAACATGAAGCCTCCTGCGCGACAGGGAAAGAGAACTGCGGGCCAGAGAACCGCGAGTAGGCTTGTCACTGTCTCAGCCTGGGAGAGCAATGTCACTTCCAAGACTAACCACACTGTCGCAGCCAAGTGCAAGGAGACTAAGGCCTACAGTCGTTATGTGTGTCTGGAAGGGAAGGAGAAGCAGGTAATGGTGATACTACTAACGTCCATCAAAGAAGAGTTAAGTCCACCAGTCTTTACACCAAGTACTTACTGGTTAAAGGTAATAATACCTCACTCTGATAGGGTCATGTAGTGATACGCCTTATCTCATTTGTTTTAATTCTAACTTGTTTTATATTTATCACAATCTACTATGTTTTCTTCTGTCATATAACTCAGAGACCAAACCCTGAATGAATAGGAATTTATCTGGGAAGTGATTCAATTCTACCACACACATCTTTCTATTATGTCAGTTCTCACAAGGCTTCTGGGTGCTGTAATTCAGAGATTACAAGGACTTTCTAAAGTGATGTACGTGTAATTTTTCCTAAAAAGGTGTCTGTACTTTTCAGCAGATTCTCAAAGTTTTCCCTCCACGGGTCTATTGACTCCCTGAGGGTTGAGACTGACAGAGTAGCCTTTTGATCTTCCAGAGCATTCATGGAGTATGTGGCATGGCCAAGTGGACAAAAGAGATGATTGAGGAAGGAATTTAGGAGGAGAAGTTGGGAAGGAGCAGGGGTCCTCCTAGAGGAAACTGGAAGATGGGTTCAGCAATTGGAGGGATGGGATCTGGCCAACAGGTCCAGCAGGAAGGCAGTGAGGACGTGGAGAGTGGTAGGGAGGGAGCCCGGAAGCAGTATCCAGGTACAAAAGGAGTGTGGGAATATCTAGAAGAAAAGCATTTGTGTATTTTGCATTTTGCAAAGGGCTAGAAAAAACAACCTGGTCTGCCCTAGATAAGGATGCCCTACCACCAGAGCTGGTACTCCACTGAGCTCCTGGTGAAAAGGCGGCTGGCTGTGCATCCAGGCACATTAGCTGAACTTTCTGGAACAAGGGATTAGCATATACACCAAAGTTTTTAAAATGAGTCCCATGGGGGCTTCCCTGGTGGCGCAGTGGTTGAG
>NW_006798979.1:2323951-2331754 GCF_000442215.2 Lipotes vexillifer | reverse complement strand
CAAAAAAAAAAAAAAAAAAAAAAAATGAGTCCCATGATTCATTTAGTGAATTGACTTACATATTAATTTTAAGGAAATCATCCCCTACAGTATCATTGTGTTTTAAAGGTAGTTTTGCTATTTACTGGGAAGATGAAAGGGTGAAATGCTGACGTAGAAAGAATTAACAATGTACATAGACAATTAAATAACACATATAAGGAAGAAATTATGTTAAAACAAAGTGCTGGGGCTTCCCTGGTGGTGCAGTGGTTAAGAATCTGCCTGCCAATGCAGGGGACATGGGTTCGAGCCCTGGTCTGGGGAGATCCCACATGCCGCGGAGCAACTGGGCCCGTGAGCCACAACTACTGAGCCTGCGCTCTAGAGCCCGTGAACCACAACTACTGAAGCTCACATGCCTAGAGCCCGTGCTCCACAGCAAGAGAAGCCACTGCGATGAGAAGCCCGCGCACTGCAACGAAGAGTAGCCGCAACAAGAGAAAAGCCCACGTGCAGCAACAAAGACCCAATGCAGCCAAAAATAAATTAATTAAATAAATTAATTAAAAAAAAATGCTATCTCATAAAAGACGGAAATCCACAACTAAGTACTAATACAAATTTCAATGATTTGGGGAGGCTGAAATTGTTTTATTTTTTTGATTATAAAAACAAGGAGTCGGTTTATTCTCAAATTCCAGGAGCTTCTCTATAAAGTGACAGTGTTCAAACATGTTTTAAAGGAGACACAGCATACATGGGCAGGTAAGCACACCTTTTCTCACCTGTAGTAATATTGCCCTGGCAGCTCAGTCTATGCTACTGGCCCTTCCCTTTACATGTCCAGGGGAGGGTAAAATCACTCCGCTTGAAATGCAAAAACTGGATTTGAAACGTCCTCCCCACTCTGCTTTGTCAATTACCATCACACCTGTCCTTCAGAAGCCGGTTTACAAACCCACAGCCCCACAGACTTGCTAACTTGAATCCACTGACTGTACTTTTTTAAAATGATAACTGTCATTTCCAAGGATGTGCTACATGCCTACAAAATACATTTTCAGGCCTGCAGATGAGAAACACTGATCTGTTTACATGTCTGCTACCCATGGCAGATATCTAATCCCTCAAAAGGGCTAAATCCCTTGTCATTTCATCTTTGGCTTTATACCCAGTGGTGTTGGCCATACAGCAAAGACCTTACTAACGTCTGTGAGAGACAGAAGGAGAATGTGAATGAGGCTCAGATAGAAAAAAATGTCCCATACTGACGTAAGGATCAGAGATAGAGCTGGAACTCAACGTCTGATCACAAAACTGCATATGAAGCCATTTCTTCACCTTGAACTCCTTCAGCCCATGAGGCCTGATTGTGAAATGAGGAGTGTTTCATTTATGGCTTGTTACAGTCAGCTGGTGACAACAGTGCCAGTAAAAACATCTACTAAATGCTTACGTTTTGCCAGGTGCTTTACGTGCTTTGCATGCACTATCTGATATTTTCACACTTGGAAACTGTGCATAAACATGGACACAGAAAGATACATAAAACGGCCCATGTTTAATGAATAATCAGGACATGATCTGCCACATAAATGCCATCCAAACTAAAATCAAAAGGACATTATCAAACCAGAACCAGAGGGGAGTGTGGCCTTCCCTCCCTCCAACCCAGTAGAAACCACTGTGCTCCCATTAGGAGAATAATGGTCTTGCTTTTCTTTTGGTTTTACCTCCTAGGCTCATGCATTATCTTACCTGATTATCAAAGTTCCCCAACTGGTAGGTGTTCAATGACCATCCCTCCTAGGGAGGTGACACTGGAGTACAGAGTTCAGTGCCGTGGCCCTGCCCACACAGGTAAAAGGCAGAGCTGCCTTCCAGGGGCAGGCAGTGGGCCCAGGAGCTTTAGTGAGTGCCCTTCGACTGCTACAGCAGCCTTGGACTTGACTCTAATTTTTGCCCAGAGCTCTCTGATTCACAGCTGCTAAAGAGCTCATGTTCAAGACTTTGGAGCTGGTGTCACCTGAGTGCACAGCGGGACTCATGATTACATCTGACAACAGGCCTGTGCTCCAATCAAGCACATCTGTCTCAGCTGGGCGGGGCTGGGGGGTGTGGGTGGTGGTACGGAACAGGAAAAAGTCAGCACCAGGAGCCCAGAAGTCATCCTAATGCCTTAAAATTTGAAAGAGCAAGGAACTCAGGCCCCGAGAGGAAGTGACCTGTTCAAGGTCGCACACAGTGATAAGGAAAAGGGGCTGGTAATAAGGGCAGGTAAGTAACACTCCATTAATTAAGCTCCCAGCAGAGGTGAGGTGCGGATGGTATTTACTTTCCATTCCGGGCTGGCCAACTGGGTGGGTTCATACTCCATTTTGATGAGGTTCTGGGAAGCAAGGCAGCAAACTCCGGGATTTACATAAAACTAACAGAAATAGTTTCACTGTTTTTCCCTAAGCCCAACGTTGAAGCTAGAGTCGAGTGATCTGGTCAAGGGTAGTTGGTCCCTGTCCCCAAACCCACATGAATGACAGGAGACCATGAACATGTGTAGTCAGTAATAAGAATCTGTGGCTCGCACTCTACAGTTTATAAAATGCTCTCACACAAGTTATCCCGTGTGATCCTCATAAGAATCACATGGAAAGGGAAGGGGCAAAGTTGGTCATACTATTCCTATTTTAAAGAAAGAAACTGAGCATTTATCCAAGATCATAGACCTAGTGCATCCAAGGTGACCAACTCCTATTCCATCACCACACTTGGTGACAGGAGAGAAGAGAGCCTGGGAGATAGAGACAGAGCTTTATCCTTCATGCCATGGTCACGTGACATTGAAAACTATTACGAACAGTATTATTTTTATTAACGCTACGGCTCAAGCATCTCTCAATCATCTTTATACGCCCCGACATTGTAGGATCTCAGACAGATAATTTGATTTAAACATAACGCTGCCTATAAAGAATTTTTAGAATCCCCAAAATCAGTAAGATACGCTGTTGTTCTAAAATAGTTTATCCTGTCCTTATTTTCCAATATGGTATCTCTATATATTTGAGTCAGCATGTTTGAGCTACAAGTAACTTTACAAATCACCTGACCCATTTCTCTCATTTTGTGGGTAAAGAAACAGACCAAGACCAAGCCGGTAACCTTCCCCAGATGACATAACACATCTATGGGAGAGCCAGGACAAACACCCAAATCTCCTGAGCTCCAGTTCCATGTTCCTTCCACCCACCAATCCATCCAAATCCCGTCTTCCTTTGGAGGACCACCCCCTTCCTTATGTATTTCTAAGCCATTCATCCAGAGCATTTTGTCAGGACCTATCAGTACTTATGAATGTGTCTCGTTCATTGTAGCATTATCTCCCTGAGCCACCAACTCCTTCCGTAACCTTCTGCCTGACACCTCCCTTCTCTGAGCCTGAGGTCCTCCCCTATAAATTTCAAATAATCCCTGTGCCTCCCACCTCATACTGTTATGAACAGTAAACTGACATGCAAGTGAAAGAGGCTAATTATCAGTATCTATTACTGGAGTTGCATTGCATTCTGTGCAATCTAAGCAAACCACTGTACCTCTCTGTGCCTCAGTTCTTCTGTCTGGAAAGGGGAGCCACTACCATCCAGGATCTAGCCCAGAGTGATGCTGGAGAGACGTGATTAACGTACCCTTATCTCTTCCAAATAAAATGCATTCTAGTTATCAATGTCCTCATCAATTAATCATCACTCCGTTGATCTACCTTAATCATGATTTTGTTTATTCAACTAGCATTAACTTGGCACATACTGTGTGCCCAGCTCACCGAGAGGAAGGGCACAGAAGAAGAAGCAGACCCTCGCACTGCCTTCAACAAGACGAAATGACACAACCACAAATAAGACAGAATGAGCATACAAGCATTTCAGGGAGGGTAAGAAAGCAATGTCTCATTCTTAGATTAGTCCATTAGGAGGAAGGATTTTCCATTGCTTTGGAGCAAAACAAAATAAAAGAGACCATAAAGACTGTAAGTAGAATCTTATTCCGTGAGCCTTCCAAAATCAGCACAAGAGAATTCTGGTCGAGCAGAGAGTTTCCTTTCTGGAAGCCTCCCCTGCGTGACCAGCCACAATTAACGGCTCCTTCTCTGAATCCCGTTGTTCGGTCCGTACTTCCTCTGGGCCTTTCACTGCTCATTATCTTATAGTTGTTTGTAAATCTAGCTTTGCTCACTTACCCGTCCAGAAAGACATTAACTGTGCTTATTCATTTTTCCCTCCCTCCTTTTCCTTCCAACCACACCTATACTTTAAGAGTCATTACATAGGATGGCACTTAGAGATAATTATTGATTTAACTTGGATTGAATGGAGTTGACTACCTGACAAAGGGCAGGTTTGACAATGTTCACAGCCTGGTTCTACTCTCACCATGCCCTTATAATTCTTCTGTTAGTGATCCATTTAAGCCAGGTCACACAACTGAGCGAAGTCAGGGCACCCCCACCCATAGGGCAGCTAGGAAACTGCCAAGAGGCCCCAAACACTGTATTTTAAAAACAATCATCACCACTACAAACAGACACATACATGCACACTGCGTGACAAGCAAACACGTACAGATCCTGGTCAAGATGGTAAAGGAAGAGTACAGCTTAGCTTTAGCACCAGCCCTTCCATGCCCTGTGGTGTCCATGTCTGCAGCCATTCAGCCACTCAGGGCTGCCTCTAAGTCCCCACAGAGTCTCTGATTCTGGCTCCAGACCCCTCCCTCTCCCATTCATCACCAAACCTCTACCTAATGCCTGCATCCAAAGGATCCAGCCTGGCTTCCTGAAAAGCTACCTAATATCTCACCACCCACCCCCATCCTACACATTCCGACTCAGCAGGTCTGGAATGGAGCCCAGGAATGTGGGTTTTACATATGTTCTCTGATTGATTTTCATGTGTACTCCTGGTTGACCCTTATAATGGAGTTAGATCCCATCTAATTCACATGATAAACAAGTACCATACCACGTGCTAATTCAAAGCCACCCACAGATTTCATGGCTAAGAAAGGACTCAAATCTCCTGATTCCCACTCCAGATTCAGGTCCCTCTTGTTAGTACAACAGAGTTGACAAAAGCAAGGAAAACTAACTCTTCTTGCTAGTCATTCTCCCTGCATTCCAGAAAGAAACTTAGGCAGAAAAAAAAAAAAAAAAAAAGAAGAATATTTCAAAGCCTATATTATAAGCATACGCTTTCCATAATCAGAAGAGGGAATTCAGTTTGAACATGCAACTTGTATTTAACAACAAGAAAACATAAACAAAATAGAAAATGCTATGGTTTCACATTTCCTATTGAAACCACTCCTGAGAATTACTTGAGAAATTCCACTAGTATTTCAACCTGGGAGAAGACAACTTGAGGGTTTTATAAATAGCTACTGTCATCCAGATGGAATCTCTCCTTTGCTTTTCAGTCATGTGTTATTATTTGTAATATTTCTAAAATCACTTTTAAGATAATAAACTTGAAAAATCAGTCTCATGGAGACACGGGGTCTTGATGACAAAATAAATAGGGCTGGAGGAGATTGTTGGTGTTTCATTTTAGTTAAAACACCTCATTTGGATGAAGGTCCTCAAGGGCAGGAGGCAATATATACACATTTCAAATTGGTAGCATTTCACCAAAATAGAGATATTAAGGGAAAATGCAATAAAAGATTGTGTTATACACAAGTGGGAAAAGTGGGGCCCAATCTCATCAGTAGCATAGCAACACTTAACAACACTTTGGCCAAGGTCAGCATTCCTGTGTCCCTCAAAAAAAAAAAAAATAATAATAATACAAGTGCATGCTTACATCTACCAAAGGACTTTAATAGTCAGAAGCAGATAAGTTTCATCACTTCAGTCTCTCTTCATAAATGCAAAGGATAATTCAGTGGAACATTCTAACCAATTGACACTGTTCATTTGCTGACCGAAGGAAACAGATTCAGCTACATAAGATAAGGCATTAATTGCAAGGAGGTTAAGTGTTTAAAAAAAAAATAAGTGGGGCAAACAAAAGTGTAAACACTTGGTTATCACCTTATCTCTAATCTGAGAAAGTCTTTTTTCATTGTCATCAAATGTTCAGTTCCATTCAAAAGATACTTACCAAAGAAGACAAGGAAAGCACAGCATGAGATTTAAAAGGGATCCCCGATTTTGTTCCTACACCACAAGAGGACACCAGACATTAGTGGTCATGTTAGTCAGGATAGACCATGATCTGCTGCATTAACAAAATTAATCCCCAGATCTCTGTAGTTTAGCACAAGAAAGCTTTTGTGTTGTTTTTGGTCACCTATATAAAATGTAACTTAAAGTCAATCCTCTCTCCTATGTAGCTCTCATCCCTGGTTGTTTCCATTTTCAGGTCACCACTTTAGAGTTCCTCATTCAAAACGCCCAGACAGAAGAGTCAAAACCAGGAGAGGCACTCTTAGCTGCCTTGGGCTATAGGGGACACAGCACATCTGCTCACATTCCCATCAGTGAGGACTTGGGCACAGGGGGTGGAATTCTAAGTACAAGGAAGCTGGAGATAAAGCATGTCCCTGCATATCCAGGAAGAGAGACGGCAATGAGAACACAGCATTGTATCTGCCACAGAAAACCAATGAAATGTATGCGAAAAGCAGGTGGAACAGACAGCAGCGTCCTTCTGAGCAGCTGGGGAAAGTTCTCCCAGAGAGGTACGATTAGAGTCACCTTTAAGGATGGATTAAGAGGGGAATACAGAGCAGATGCCAACTGGAAGGAACACTGCAATCAAAGCTCCAAAGGCAGGAAGGAGTGGTGTGTGTTTAGAGAACAGTAAGAAAACAAGCCCTGCTGAACTGCTGAACAATTGTGAGTGACTAACGGAAGACAGGTATTTGGAAGCAGCTGGGGGAGGATCATATTTTGGAGAGTTAGGAGCTATAGGAAAAGGAGTAGAAATATTTTTTCATTGAGCAGCATTGTGGTCTGTGAAGCCAGACTGCCCAGGTAACCCCAGGTACAACTCAGATGTCCAATCCAGAAAGTTGAAGTCATGCAACTCATCCCATTATCCCAATTATCCCACTAATCCCCATTGAGTCTACTTCCTACGGATATCTCAAAGCCACACATTCCTCTATGCCCCCACCAACTCTGCCTTATTCCAGGCCCTCAGGATTGCTTACCTGGTGCCATGAACTGAATGTTTGTGCCACCCCAAAATTCATATGTGGAAACCCTAATCCCCAATGTGATGGCATTTGGAGATGGAGCCTTGGGGGTGGTGAAGCTTTCATGGTAGCACTAGTGCCCTTAAGAAGAAGAGATAGGAAAGCTCTTTCTTCCTCTCTCACTCTTTTTCACTCTCTCTCTCCCCAACATGTGAGCACGCAGCAAGAAGACAGATGTCTGCAAGCCAGGAAAAGATTCTCACCAGTACCTGACCTTGCTGAGCATCCCTGATCTTGGACGTTCAGCCTCCAGTATCATGAGATATACGTGTCTGTTGTCAAAGCCAGCCTATGGTAGTTGTTCTAGAAGCCCGAGCGATCTCTCGCCACATCCCCATCCATCTCCTCCCCACCTCTGGCTTCTTTCTCCTTCAGTATAAATCTGACACTATGGGCCGGAATGACCTTCCGAAAAACCATTTCTAAAATGGTAAAACATAAGGGACCCTTCCTGACCTGGCCACGTCTCCTTCCCATTTTACCAATACCAAACCATATCGAGACTTTCTGGAAATATCACATTTTTCATGACTCTTGAGCATTTACATATGCTGCTCCCTTTCACAG
>NW_006798979.1:2322969-2323941 GCF_000442215.2 Lipotes vexillifer | reverse complement strand
ACTCTTTCCTGCTTGGAAAAAAATCATATTCATTCTGCAAAGCCCTTCTGTAAGACAACCTCCACCCGATCCCTCCCTTAGTTAATAATTCCCTCCTCCGTGCGTTTACATGCTTTTAAAACATTTTATTGCTTCCATTCGTTTGCATTGGATTATATCCGGCCAACTCTCCACATTGAACAGGAGCTCCACTGAGAACCAGGAAGGTGTCCTTTTCACCTTTGAATCCTCAGGCCCAAGCCCTATGCCCGGTTGAGAGTACTTGCTCAATACATGCTTTTTCAATCAAACATGAAGCTAACATTATGGACAGTATCTAAGGTATTTTCTGGGTCTAATATTCAGGTGTAACAATATGAGCTCCAGTATAATAATCATCATCATAACAGAATAATACAGAATATTATAAAGGAGGAACATGGAGAAGGAAAATGCTATGAATCCAGTAGGGCAGAATTCTTTATCACACCTAGTAGTTACTAAGACCTTTTTCTGGGCCAGATGGAATTCTGGGCTAGGTGCTTTTAATGTATTATCTCAGTTAATACTCACCAAAACCCCTTAAAGGAAAAAATACTATTATTATTCTTCACATTTTAAAGATGATAAATTGAGGCACATAGGAATTAAGCATCTCACCCAAGGCCATACAGCTAATAATAATTGAGCCAGCATCAGAATCTAGCCACTCTAACAGAGAACCGATCCATAAAACCTGCCCTACGATAAGAGGACAAGCTCAGATATTAGGATCCAAGGCAAAGACACGGAGAGCAATTAGGGCAACATTAAAGCAAGAGGGATGATGGAATGGGAGCGGGAGAACACGCACACTTGAAGCCCCCTGCCCTTGGTAGTTCAGAAATAGGCTGAGTACGTGTTAATAGCAGTGGTATGTTAAGTATATGGTTTTAAATAGAAACCATACTTTATGAACTATGTGCTATGTCTGTAGTCAGATCCAAACTTTTT